>NC_048600.1:31616148-31916148 GCF_003668045.3 Cricetulus griseus | reverse complement strand
AACTGGTGAGGTGTCTGGGAGAAGCAAGTGGTTGATGGGAGGTTTTCTGGCTACAGAGGAGGCTAGGTAGGTAAAGAGCTGATATCCAGGCCCTATGCCTTAGCTACACCTCTCTGCTAAGGGAACCTCCAATGTTCCCAGTCCTTAAGAACTAAAAATTCTGTCAGGCCAGGATTTAGAGGGCAGAAATCTCTTATTTCTCCAAGAGTGAGCAGGAGATACATTCTTTGTGTGTCTGAAAGAAGTCTGAGGCAAACAGGGGGTGCTGCTATAGTCGACTACATTGGACTCTACCTTTAGGTGCCCGGGCACAGGGATGGCTTCCCTAGGTGGTCTCCAATACAGCCTCATGACTCAGAATTTTTGCCCAGCCTGGAACTTTTCAGATATAATCTCTGCCAGTGGAGACAGCAGGAGAGAACTAGACCTTTGATTTGCTTCCTCAGAAAGTTGTGGTGGGAAGCTGCTGCTCTTCCTTTTTTTCTTGGTTTACTGAGAATCTATTGTGGAGGTTTAACTGAGCAATGGAAAGCCTACCTCAAGTTTGCAAGACCAGCATCTGTCTGAACTTGAGAGAATCAGGACCAATAAATATGCTCACTCCTGCCTTCATGGTGGGAAAAGAGTGCCCCCACACTACCTCATCTCCACTCTTCATCATAGCATCCTTGAGCAGGGACGCACACACAGTGTTTCAAGGAAGTAAATATCCTAGGTTCTTTCATGCAGGACCCTGTGGCTCATAAAGTACAAAACTGTAGTAGCCCAAGCAGATTCATTTACAGACCAGGGAAGAATGTATGGCTCTAAAGACACCATGACCACCTATGACTCTACCTGCATGCCCAGGCTAAAGTCAGTAAGGTAAAAAGCCTTGTCAAGCTGTCTGATAAGGCACATCAGAATGTGCTACAGCCTTGGAGTAGGGATGTGAAAATCAACATCGGATGAAAAGATTAACCGAATCACCATATGATGTCAATGGATTGGAAAGTTGAATTTACATCTGTATGAACATAATTTCCTTTTGATCCTTCATTTGCAACCGAGTGAATGAATTACAAGACTTGAAACCAGCAAGTAATTATTACTAAAGAGACAAACCAAAAATAGTTATTTCCATGATACCTGTTGCCCTATCTTTGTTCTTTGTGTATTTATCTGTATGAATATTACAGAACTGATACACATGGATGATCAATATGTGATATGTCATAGAAATAATTAAATTTCATTCACAAAAGAAATTACTTGTTATCTCTGTAAGAAAAACACAGCTTAGAAAGATATGCAGCAGCTCATGTTGAATTGTTAAAAGGTTTCTGAATCCCCAGACTTTTAAATACTTTTTATGTGTGTATGACTTTAAGTATATTTTTCAGAGAAGGGCCCTAACTCCCTAAAAGCCCCTTCTTCCTCCATCTGCAGGAAGGCATCAAGAAAGACTGACTTACAATAACTTGTAAGTATTTGTGCCATCAATTCTAAAAAGGCACTGATGCCAAGGCTCAGGGCCAAGGGTCCTACACTGAAGCTGGCCTTCCTCCTCAACACCCAGACAGAGAAGGAAACTCAGGCCTGGCTTGCTCAGAGAGCTGGCTGGTTGAAGTTATCATCTATGCCTGCATCAAGAGCCCTGTGTATCTTTTAAGAAATACAAGTACACAGAGGATCCCAGGGACTCCACCTTCACTGGTCTAGGGTATAACCTGTGCATAGACCTTGAGCAAGGCCTTCTCCTCAGAGACTTCTAATATGCACCCTTGAAGAGCATTGTCAATATGGAGCTTCTTAAAAAAGAGTTCAACCTGTTTCTTCCAGTGAAACTTGTCTTGGGTATTTGCCTTAAAAAAAAAAAAGCTTATAAGGGTACCAGCTCAGCCACACCCCAAAACATAGAGAGCCTAGGTCTCGATCTCTATGTAGCCAGAAGCCTATGCCTTGGAGTCACTGCAGAAAACTATGTCCCTCCTACCCACAGGTGTCTCCACCTGCCCCTTCTGGGCCTAGAGTCTTTCAGCACAGGGCTCTGCCTGTGCTGGGCCTCTGGCACCCACTGGGTGAGCATGAACAGTGGCTGATCTGCAGGACATGGATACACACAACAACAACATCATCAATGGCAACGTGTCTCTCATGTATAAGAGTGTGCACCTCCTACCATCGTCATATCCTTTGGGGGATATGTCCCTGGTTTGCACCTTGGGAGCTATGGCTCTTTTGCCATAAGTATGGTTGTCGTAACTGTTGTATTCAAACGAAGTCTTGGAATATTTCTCAAGCTCCTTGGCCAGGTTGGAGCGCGGTGTTGTTGTAGGGACATTGTTTCTGTAGCCATACTGAGGAATCTCAAGTTGCTTGACAAAGCACATTGGCCTAGAAATAGACAACAAACAACAACTTGATTTCTCATGTCTGTGCATGCAACATGATTCATGTTTATCCTAGTACATATGATTTCTTTCATGTATTGTGGATTTGGGACCTTTCACAAATTACAGCTTCACCTCTTCTCCCAAAAGACAGTCTTACTTAATTATACATCACAAAGTACCTGCCTAAAAGTCAATAGTGGAAATAAAAAGAAGAAATAAAAATGCTTAAGATGTGTTTTATCATTTTCTTTCACTTTCAGCAAGACTGGTGATGAAAATATGACACAAGAGGTTGAGAAAGAATCTGATACACAGGAATTGCATTTTTGGAGGTTACAAAGGTAGTGGAATCACACAAAATGGCAAGGACTCCTAAGAAATTTTCTGCAAAATGTAAGAGAAAATGAAGACACTTAGGGACATAGGATGAGACAAAAGTGGATCAGAATTTATCTGTGTATTAAAATGGAGTTGTAGGAAAACCTTTGATAAAATATTCATGATCCTTCAATATTTTTTTAACCTAGTAGTCCTTTATTTTAGACTTTAGGATAAAATATTTAAATGGAGGAGTTTTTACTTCTTATTCCTTCACTGATGTTCTGTCCTGTGTGTCTACTTCATAAGTGGAAATCACTTAGGAGTTAAACATGTGTCCGCTTACGGATAGGTCAATCTCAAATCTTCTCGCTAATTGATTAAAACTTTTTCTAGGGTAAAGTATTGTTAAAAGGACTTGCAGTCATATCCATATCAGCATCGTTTTTGAACTTAAAATCTTCCTTAATTTCAGGTGGGCTCACTGATAATTCTGTTTCTGGTTTATGTGAAACATTAAAAAAAAATAAGATCCCATGAAAGAAAAATGGATGTTTTAGCAGGAGGAAAAAATATGGTGAATTCACGTGTTAAGTGTTGGCTCACAGTCTATTTACAAAGGATGATCTCTGATGATGAGAAACTTTTTCTCACTCAGTGGATTCACGCATGGATATACCCGCACGTACCTCAGTGGGAAATACTGTCGGTTCGTCATCCTGAAACCCTGCTGCTGTTGTGCGTAACTAGGAAACTCTGCCTGTACCTCAACTGGAAATACAGCCTGCTCCTACCGGATATACCGCCTTGTACCTTTACCAGATACACCGCCTTTCCTGGCCGGAAACACTGCGTGTTTGCCGGAAATGGTGCCTGTTCCTACCGGAAACACTGCCTGTTCTCAACCAGCTGGAAACACGAAAGACTGCTTGTCCCCAGCCCCCAATACTTGCTGCACCTCCCTGGGAATCGCTTTCTGGACCTCCAGTGGGTGAGCCGGTGGCTAACGGGTGGGCTGCCATCTGAGGGTTTGTGGGAGGCCACAGACCAGGGTGGTGACCGCCGTGCTCAGCCGTCACCTGCATGCCTGCCTTCCAGTCTCCAGGTCATTGGGAAAACGTTTAGCAAATATAAAAACTGCTTTAAAAACATCACCCAGAGCCGGGCGTTGGTGGCGCACACCTTTAATCCCAGCACTCGGGAGGTAGAGGCAGGCGGATCTCTGTGAGTTCGAGGCCAGCCTGGTCTCCAGAGTGAGTTCCAGGATAGGCTCCAAAGCTACACAGAGAAACCCTGTCTCGAAAAACAACAACAACAAAAAACAAAAACAAAAAAATTACCCAGAATTCTTTCAGACTTAAAACTGTTGAAATCTTGATATATATTTTTAAGTATTTAAAAATTGACATAGTTTGCCCTAATTTCACACAGCATTTGCCATTTCTTTTAGTTGCTTTCTTTTTTCTTTTTTAAAATGCAGCTCTTAATATTTGGTATTAGAATATGAATGTTACCTTACCGA
This sequence comes from Cricetulus griseus, assembly GCF_003668045.3. Taxonomy (NCBI): domain Eukaryota; kingdom Metazoa; phylum Chordata; class Mammalia; order Rodentia; family Cricetidae; genus Cricetulus; species Cricetulus griseus. The sequence continues at coordinate 31,911,933 of NC_048600.1, read as the reverse complement.
CTATTATTTTTTATCAATTATTTTTTGCTATTAAAACTTTTGACAACATTCACCCATGTTACATTACTAAACTATTCTTTCCATTTTTTTGCAATTAGAACTTTTGACAATGTTCATCCATGATTATTTCTTAAGTTTATATTTAGTAGTAGTTACAAGAAAATGAGTCCTCTTTTACTTATTTATTTATTTTTTGTTTTTGTAGTACTACACTGAACCGAGAATATTATGCATCATAGGCAGTCACTAAGCTAGAGTGATACCTAGAGTTTCTTATTGGTGAATTCTAGGCAGTCTCCCACAGAGCCATGCCTTTAGATGATGACCTGGCCTTTATATGTTTTACTAGGCAGTATATCTATGCCACTTTTATGGTATTACAGCATGGTTAAAATACACAGTCTCAAATTACCAGCCTACTGTCTTCAGTTCACCAATTCAGCCTATTTCTTGTTGAAGCAATATAAAAAGTATACCGATGTATAGAGTTATCAAAAAATCAAAGAGGGGTTATCTTGGAATAGAGGGATTATAGCTATTTTTTATTTTCTTATTTTTATTTAAATATTTTAAATTTTCCTGGAAATATTTTAATGTTTTTTTTTTAACCAAAGGAGGAAGTTAGTTTAATTAATTGCAAGAAAAAAAAATCATGAACTGCTAAATGAGGACACAAAGCCATTTCTACCTCTTGCCTAGTGATTTTCTCCAGGTAGTTTCTCCCAAAGAAATCCTTCAGCAGAAGCCAAATGCTGTAACTATGGGAAAGTATTTATCGTCACTCTATAGAGACAGCCTGTTTGTTTTAGAGCTAGCTCTGAGTTTTGACTGTGGTGTGGCATCCACTTAACCAGGCATAGTCAAACGTGGCCCTTAGGATGATAGTTAACATTGGCGTGCAGAGACAAAGACATTGTCGTCGTGAGACCGAGTAAGAAGGCAGAAGTACATCGACTGTCACAGATTTCTTGAGATGGATGTGAGGTCTGTGATGAATATAGACATCTTCCTCTACCAATAATCACCTTCCCAAATTTGGAAAGAGGGGGGTTCAGTCCTGCTCCCCAGGCCTTTTCCACTTTAGCATGCAGTCCTGACTTCAGGTTAAGTCATGAGTCCTTGCACTCTAAGCGTCTTGCCTGTCAGATGGCAGCGATGCCACCTACTACCACCCACATCTTAAGGGTGTGTGGGGATAAAAGGTGATGGCAACTTTGATGACTTTTCATACATGATAATGGCATTCATCATTCTCACATTTTCTAAAAGAGCAGTGCCATCCATAAGTAGGTGATGTACCTTGCTCCAAACTGAGATGAAATTATATTGGGCTACTATCATCACTAAATTCTAAAACTTCTCTTTTATTCAGCATTCATAGAGTTATGGATTATCAGGGCTGCAAATCGTATAAATGTATCCAATTCTCTCAGTTCAAAAGTCACACTGAGCCACTGGAGACCTGGGAGTTATACTGACCTCCAGGCTTCCACATAATCTTGTGTAAGAGAGGGCACACACAAGTCTCAGTTCCTAGTCTGGCATGGCTTTCCTCTGCCTAGAGGAAATCTACCCTGTGAAGTGTCCCAGTTATAGCTATTCTGATGGAACTGCATCAGTGACACACTTCTGTTGAGTACCTGAGGACTCGGTCTGAGGCTTGGTTGGACTTGGACACGTCACAGCTCTGGTGTTTCTCTTGAGCCTTTGCCAATTTTTCTGCAGCAGCAATAGGGCATCCAGAGAGGCTACAATGACAGAAAGAAGATTTAATTGATTAAGTGTATGCCTTGCCGCACCCTGATGCACCCATTATGTTTCGTCCTTCAGCCAGCCAAGGAGACCCTGAGGTAGACGGAAATGAGAGAGTTTTCCAGCTTGCTTGGTGCTGTGTTTTCCTGGGGTCTGGCGCACAGCTACGATGGCAACACCAAACCTATCCAATGAGCACCCCAAATTCCAAGAAGCAATGCAACACAAGCTGGTTAAAATTTCTGGCAAAAATTCAGGAGTGTTGGCCATTTCTAGAGGCCAGGCAGTGGCAGCTAGAGAAAGAGTTTTTGACAAACCCAAGAGTAGCAGTTAGCCGGCTGTACCAGGCGGTGGCACTCTGAGCTGATGACACAGAGGCATCTACCTGCAAGGCTTTAGGGATTTCTGACCTCAGCTCACAAAGGGAAGGAAAGAGAAGGGGAGGTACAATAGGAACACCCTCAGGACTGCATCCAAGTGTGTTTAGTAACTAGTTCAGGTAGTCACTATGGCAGAGGAAGCAGCGAGGCTTCTTTGTTTGAGCTGCTTCCTCGGGAAATCATGGTATCTGCACGCTGCCTCTGTGTGCTCTAGATACATGTGGGTGTCCATTCATGTACACACATGTACTGAAGCCAAAAGAAGGAACTGGTATTGAAGGCTCATTGCACAAGACTAGGCAGGGATCTCCTGCATCTCTGCCAGCCCCTACAGATTCAGTAACAGAGAAGCTCCAATGGGCATAGAGCTGTGATCTGTTTTATTATAAACTGAACACCAGTAACCAAGCTGCTTGTTGTGACTCACCAGTCAGACAAAAATGAAGAGAAATTTTACAGCTTCATTGATCTAGGAAGAAACCTAAGCCATGGCAAGAGAAACCTTAACAGAATCACATTCTGCTACTGCAAAAAAGGAAGTGATATGTTATCACCTGGATTTTCTGGGGAACTTGCCGTCTTTTTTAATGTCTGAAAAGGATGTGGAAGAAAGCTGGGACTTGTTACCATCCAGAGTATGATTCTGGCCATGTATTTTTCAGCAGTAGTACAGAGAAAGCCATTGACCTAGAGTACCATCCCCACTGGTGTACCCCTGCCAGAGCTTCTGGACATCTGTTCATATTTTAACGATGCCCATGCTGTTGGCCAGGGGATTCATCAGAATTTCAAGAGCAACCAAGTTAGTCATCTGGATTATCACTGCTGGGTTCTAGTCCATTGTTCTATATGGTAAGTGGAAGACAATCTCTTCTATGTGGGAAGATAATAGAACCTTGCCGGACCCTTCTGGTCACTGTCTTTGTAAGTGGCTGTGGCTTCCATCTTAGATGCTGTACCAAGAAGGGTATCTTACGAGGGAACAGTGCTCTTTTCTACTAAGGAAGGCAACAACTGAAGAAATCAATCTTCAAAACAGGGTAACCAAGCCTATACCTTCCTATACATGGTGTGACTGACTATTTAGGAGCAATGTGTGAGGTCCACCAGTCTCCTTGGAAAAGGAGGGATGCATAGAAGGAAAGAGCTCCCATGGGGCAGGGTTGTGGATGGCTCCCTCTAGCATACACCCCAGCAGAGTGTGGCTTACCTTCTGTGCGAGTTCCTGTTGCTATTCACATGCCCTCGCCCTGTGCAGCCTGGAGTGGGACACTTGAGAACATTTTCATGCATGGCAAGAACTTGACAAAGGAGAGGCAAAGAAAATAGCCCAGCATTAAAAGAGAGAAGTGATGAGAATACAATATGCAATTGTTTCTTAACAGGCTAGATTAGTTTACAACAGACAGGCCTACAAACGTCTGTGATGTGCATGACCAGGAAATACATGTGGGAAGAGAAAGAAGGTTGTATGACTGTACTCAGGCATGCAAAGCAGGGTGCACTGGCAGGGAGCCACGGGGGTTAGAGAGCGCCAAAACTGAGTAGTCCCTCATGGGACAGAAAAGCAAGGGCCAACCTAGTGTATCCCATGGGTAAGCACTGGATGCTGATCAGCCGTGTAACAGCACATAGCCTGGGCGTTTTAGAAACATGCCTGTGCTTTGGAAACACATGGGATCATCAAAGTCTGATGTGAGTAGGCAGAACTTTAAACCTTACTTTTTAAATAAACCATGTTTGCTTAGGAAATCAGTTTTTTTTTTTTTTTTTTTTTTTTGGTGTGTGTGTGCTTTTAGTAGAATGAGCAGGAACAGTAAGATCTCTGCAATTTCATCACACAAAAGTAACAAACAGGAAGATGAAAGAGATGACCCCCAGGGCACGAGGACACTGCCTGTTGGCATCTAGAGAGGCTGGTCTTTATTGACAGCTCCATCCTCTGTGTCTGCTGAGGCTTGTGGGGCTAGGAGTTCTGGGGACGTCAAGACAACTGACTCCAAAGAGGCCTACTGGCCACATGCTCTGCCTCTCTGAACTGGATGCCTGCAAACCCCAGTGGCCTCTGTGGCAGTCCTCCCTACCTCAGAGCCTGCCTAGGGTCAGTGGTCATGTGAAGTCTGCTCAGAGCTATGTCTGCTCACACCTGTCACTATTGCCCATGACTTCCTCCTCTGGAGCAGTCATTGTCTTGCACCCTGTGTACCATTTCTACATGCCTTTGTTGTACCTGTTCATGTTACTACTATTGGTGAGATCTTTAAAAACAGCCTATTGCAGTTTTGCCCCTAAGTTCTCATAGCTCCTGCCTCTTCTTTAGATGTGGCTAATGCTCAGTAAATATGAATCAAAGTGGAAAAGTCAACATTCAGCTCCTCCTTTCCTGGAAGAGGTTTTTATTTATTTATTTATTTATTTATTTATTTATTTATTTATTTATTTTTGGTGGGGGACTAGGAGATCTCTTTTCTGAGGAGTCCCTGTTTCAGAGGATAATGTGCCCTTCTCTTTGAACTCTGCAGTTTTGCTAGTGTTTCCACTATCCTATTGCCCTGTTAGAATGGCACATATTTCTCTTTACCTTAATATGTGCCTTTCTTTCTCTTTATGCCAAATATTTCTATTATAAAGTCTTCCCTGGAGAGAACAAACACCTTCTAGGCTTGGCTGTGTGACAGAGTTCAAGTGACTGTTTCTGTATCCTGCTAAGTGGAGACCCAGGTACTTTGTTCTGGCCACACCTGTAGTGGCATCTTCTTCTTCTGTCTGCAGGTTGCTTCTTTGGACTCTGTTTCAAACCATTTCTGCACTTTAGTTTGTAGTGATACCCTCACTACTTTCCCCCAATCTTTCTCTGAAACATCTGCAGAAGCTTTCAAACAGGAGGCCCAGTGACCTCTGTAGTCCTTCCTCCTAGGCTCCTTTCGAACCAGAGCCATGGACATCACACCTAGAGGTTTTGAGAAATGCAAATTTACCTGGTTTACTGACCACCATCCACTTCCTCCTTTACCTCACATTTTCACAAAAAGCCTATGTTTGACTCCCTTCTTTCCTTCATACTGTATGCTTTGCCCTGGCAATTCACTCCTGTTTGTACTTGTAGTGCTCAAAAAGTGGCACAGGGTACCTACCACCCGCTATACCTACTTGGGATACCTTCCCACACTACCCAGCATACTGTAAATCTCTATTGTGGGTGGTGATAGCAACTCTGTCTGGCTGGAGTTTCTTTATGAGTAGAAGTATCCTCTGCCGTCCATCCAGTTAGTATGTCCCAGCAGAAGAACCCTTCACTGGATTCACTTGGGTGGAAACAGGGAGGGAAGCCAGTCCAGAAAAACAAAGGACGCTACCTACTATGGAGTTCTTTATTTACTTTTACATTCTGAGAAAGTAGTCAAGAGTTCCTATGTACCCCTGTGCCACGTGTACACTTTCTGAGACATGGTCTCAGATATACCAGGCTGGTGTCCAACTCAGCCTTCCTGCTTCTACTTCCCAAGTTCTGGGATTACATCCATGATCCATGTCTGGCTTTAGAAATGCTTTCTTTTTCTTTTTGTAGATACCTAGTTTGTAGGACCAGGTGAGACCTGAGCCCTACTTAGTGCCTGCTAAGATGGGTCCACATGTGGTCAACCAGAGAAGGCTTATTCAGTTTCCAGATCAACAGAGCATAACCTACACTTGAACCACATCTAGACATTTCCTGTGAAAATATAGAGTCAAGGAGAATTCTTATCCATTGAAAAGGATTAATCTTAAAGGCAAAAAATCCCCACTATGTCCTGGAAAAAAATCCCATAAAGACACTTTTTAAAGCATTAGCTCTCAGCCCTGGTGCCTCATTTTGTACTGAGAACCCACAACATGCCTGATGCCAGGAAGCAGGTTAGAGCTGAAATAGGAACACCAGACCCAGGGTTTGGGTTGGTGATGGGTTTGAGAGTTGGCATGGATTTACAGCTGAGTTCAGGCCCATTGACAGTTGCTCAGATGAACTTTAAAGTACTGAGCACCACCTATTGCCAGCCAGTGTGCTTCCCTTGAAAGAGAAAGAAGATGGAGTTGGATACCCATGTTCTTCATCTGGTAAACAGGGCAGTGCTCCCCAGGTTGGGCGGGTTATGGCATTGAATGGGCCAGTGCTTGCATTTGCCAGCCAAGCACCTACCACAGTGCTCACATGTGGAAGCCGCTGTCGTCAACCATGCGTCTCCCTGTCATGTAACACACGGGATTGTAGACACACCTGGATTTGTTTTATTTTTATGACTTTTTCATAATTGTTCTCAAGACAGATACAGGAAACATAAGCATGTAATTTTAATAGGCATTTGAGAACCTGAAGCCATAATACCATCTGAACACGTTTCACCAGAGAGCACTTCGCTTTCCCTGCTTCTCATGTCACACTGATACAAGAGCTGCCTGCCCTCTGACAGCTTTGCTTCTCAAGGATTTCAAGGGTGCCCCTGGTAACAGCATGGTCCTCAAAATGTCTTCGAATATTCATCTAGTCATCTAGCTATACCTCCAGCCACCTTCCCTACTGGAAGCTGAAGGTAGGCACTGCATGCTGTAGGTTCATCCTAGGCATCCATCACCTTACTCATCTCTGAAACTGGAGTCTGTGCTTTGGACAATTGATTCTCATTGATTTTACATAGTTGGTAAATTTCTTGCAAAGAGAAAGGTAAACAAAAATGATATATATCATTTTAGATCTAAAAGAAACACTGTTTTCACTAATTCATTTCATACCCTTGGAACCTGTCTTTTAGAAAGAATGTGTAAAAGAAAAACCCCACCAAATCCAAACCTGTCCATTTGACATGTTTAGTGTGCAAATGCCAGGGCACCTGTGATAAGAAACAGACTACAGTGAATATAACAAAGCTGTTCTAAATGCTGACTGGACAGAGTGCAATAATTCAGGAATTTGAGCAGGATACCGAGGCCTGTTTTTCCTGGGATTTCTAAGACCAGTGTGCATGGGTTATGTTAGAGGCTGGCTAGTACAGTTCTGTCATGTGTGAGACCAAGTAGAGAAATTACCTGACTGGGATAACAGAATAAATAGAATTTAGGGCCAGAGCTCAGGTGGGCCTGGGAGCCTGTTCCAGAAAGACAACTGCAGGGTGAGCTACTCTTGGGACCTAGTACCCAGAATATCCAGAGGATGTAGGGGGAAGCTTCCTGAGGTGCCCTCCAGGCTGAGGAAAGGTCTGGTCAGTTACAGCTTCACTGAGGTGCCATGAAGATGAGGTTGGGGGGATGATTGACAGAGCCAGAGTGCTTGCACGCCCCGGGGAGCGGCGAGACACGACTTACTTTCTGGAGGGACCCTATCTTTGTGCGGGCATCCAGACAGACTGCGGTGATGCGGGTAAAGCCCAGTTACGTGGCCGGTTCCATCACACCCGGGGGTTGGACACTTGCTTTCTCTCTTTTCTGTTCTTGAGGGATCTAAAAGCGACAACAGGTGTCAAGAAAATGAATGTTTACCAACTGCAGACTCATGCGGTTATCCAGCAACCTGAAGAGACCTTGGCTAAACAGAGAAATTAGGCAGGTGTCAGGGATAGGCTGGGACATCAGGCTTTTGCTTCACAGCTCCTTGGGTGTGGATAATATTTTTAACCTTATACAATGTAATCAGGAATCATAAAGTATTTTTTTAATTAAAAGTTAAAAAAAATCACCTATCTCTAATCTTAACTCTTGATCAATTGGTTTCCCGTGTGTTACATGATAAGCTGTGTTGCTCAAAGAAATCAATGTAAATAGTGATGAGACAGTGACCTTCTTAGAGAACAAAACTCCATATTTCATTCAGCAATTTCTCCATACAATTCAACCAGAGTGAGGCTCAGAAACCCTTCACCTGATTCCCTCTTTGAAGTGCTCTGGTCTCATATGCCATAAGCTGCGGAATTTTCCTGCAGACTTTTTTTTTTCCCCCTCTGAGGTTAGGTCACACTGTTTCTTAGCATAGCAATTCAGCACTTTTTTTTTTTTTTTTTTTTTTTTTTTTTTGAAAATCAACTGAACTCTCAGAAGGCACTGTAAGCAAATGACGGGAAGGGTGGTGATCCCACCTGGCAGGGTGATGGGCAATCAAAAAACGCTTCAGAAGCCGCTGGAGCAACCATTTGTTTTGATTTCTTCGTCTGTACTTGGAACCAGAGGAAGGCTCGTGTAATGCTGTGCATGCATACACAAAGTAGGAGGTCAGGCTGATCTAGAGCGCTGCCAGCTCCTCTGCAGCGCCAGCCAAGAGCCAATCAGAGCAGACGTTTGGTCCAGAATTGAATGCTGGATGCCAGAGATGTAACAATATCCTAATAGATTTGCTTTTTTTTTTTTTTTCAAACACCCAGATCAACCACAGTTCACCCTCATGCATTGCAACAACTCTAGAAAGTGTTTCTGAGGCCAGCTCAGGCTGAATTCTAAATCGTAGATTGTGACACAATGCTTTTTGGAACAAGTATTTGAAAACCAGTTGCTCAGATCACCAATAGTAACTATTATGTTTTGGTTCAGTGACTGCTAGAGTTACATTTTCATTAGGCATTTAATTCTTTTATATGAATATCTCATTAATTGGCCCAGTCATACTTATTAGAAAATACATGCTTTACTTTTGATTAAAAATTCATTTATATCAAGAAAAAGTATCTTGAGTTTGAATTTTATTTGCTTTGGTCTTTTGAGGTAGAGTATCACCCTGTAATCCAGATTGGCCTGGATCTCAACAATGTAGCTCAGGTTGGCCTTAAACTCAGGGTAACACTCCTGCATTAGTCTCTAAGTACTGGGATTACAAGCATGAACCACTATACCTGGCTTGAATTTGGAATGTTTGAACTCTTAAAGACTTTCTTGTGTCACTTATGAGCATGAAATAGACAAACGACTCACTCCCAAGATCTTACAAACGCTGTTATGTTGATGTGAAGGGTATTCCACATTCCTTTTCTGCTAATACATCATCTACATAACGTTCCTGTCAGGTGCTAGAACTACTCCAGCCAGCACTGGTATGGAACAAAACACTGGGCATTGCCAACTGCTGTCCTGCCCCTATGCTTGCCTCATGGTCTTTGTCAACAAACCCAAGAGTAAGTCCTGGCATTTCAGTTTCGTGTAGGTTCAAAGTAAAGCCTAGCAGTGTGTTGCACTCTGAGCAATTTCATTATACTAAGAAAAGTTAATCCATGTCATTTTAAAAATAGTAACCACACAGTAACAGTTTCCAAGGACAACACTGATAATTAAAAATAATAAATTTAAGAGATTTTTAAAAACTAGATACAAATGACTTGTACAGGATTTAAAATTACCATACTATTCACTTTGATCATAAAGTGCTTCATCAGGACCCAAATATCTTGCACAAATAACATGATTTCACAGATTTTTGAAACAGTTTTAAATGATCTTAATATTAAAAAAAGGCTCAAAACTCTCCGAGGGTACAGAGAATACCAGAAGAGAATAGTCTGCTCTGGGTGCATGGCAGAGATGGGGCCTGCCATCGCCTTCACCATCACTGTCCTTTGATGACTTGTTTCTCGAAATCCCAATTCATCTTTCAAACAAATAGGAAATGGTAAAGCAAACAAAAAGACCAGGCAACCTAACCAGAAACCTTGCAATAACTTAAAAAAAAAAGTGCTTTGAATTCAGCTTATTCCCTTTCTGCCCTAGGGGGAAGGAAAGGGAGTTGTGAGGAAGACAAAGGAGTTATTTTATATTACCTAAATATTTTGAAATGTTACTCATTAGTACTTTAGTGAAGTACTTTCAGTTTAGATGTATGGTATGAGAACAGGTACATGTGTTCTCTTATCTTTACAGAATCAAGAGAGTAGCTACAACACAGCATGTTGATGTGACGTGATGGGTAACTTCAGGCGTGTTGGTGAGATGTGGCCCCATAACTTTAGTTTGTTTAAAGAGGGCTTTACTCTCTTTGCTCCATTTTTTTTTTTTTGGTGTGTGCATGTATGTGTGCATGCATGTATGTGTGTGTGTGTGTGTATGTGTGTGCACATGTGTATGTGTGCGCATGAGTGGGAGTGCATGTGTAAATGTGCACATGTATGTATACATGGGGGGGCATGTGTGTGTTTTTGTATATGTGTGTGTGCACACAAATGTATGTAAATGTGTGCGTGCATGCGTGCGTGCGTGTGTGTGTGTGTGTGTGTGTGTGTGTTATTTTGGCTTTGGCTCAGAATGACACTATAGCTATAGTCAAGGAAACATGGAAAATGTTAGTGGAAGACACTGATAACTTTGGTTAGAAGTAAACCTGGGAAACTAGAGAAGTGGTGACCAGTGCCTTCTTTCTCTTAAGAAAATTCAGGCTTCCAACCTTCCCCTTCTCATGACAAAATGCATCCTAGCATTCACTTCCCCTTCCTCATGTAGGGGAAGCAGTCAGGGCAAATTCCATGTTTCTGCATAAAAGTAAAGTAACCTAACAACAAAGTAAAACAAGTTGTGTGCTTGGTGAACTACACAAGCCAAAGAAGCCATGGCGATGCAGAGACCCTGTGATGCATAATTTGCCTCCACACATGGTCACGCACTATGCTTCTCAACACCACATCTCTGTCCTTGGAACTACTACTTAGAATTCTAAAACATGAGTCTAAAATGTATCTGAACAACAGCAGTCATATGGAAAGACATGCATTTTTATCATTCTTAAAATCCAACAAAAAATCTCTTAATTGTCACGCCTTATTCAAATGCTTATTTAAAACACATGAGCTGTGTTCCATAGTGTTTCAAGGAAAGCCTGAAGAATCTATTTCCTTTGAAAGTAATGCTGTCATTGTGTGCACTCATCTGGGGGTCTTGTGCTTGCTTCTAGAACTGAAAAGCCCATATCCATCCAGGCACTAGTCAACCAGGAACACTCAGAGCTCTGGCTAAGGCTTCTGCCAGCTTGGACTTGGTCATAGCAATGTCCAGCTGGCCATGGAGCTATGAGCACACATTGAGAGGAGCATACACACCTGAGCCACAATAGGGACAATACAGTTTTTCTGATTGTTTTAAGTTTGTTCAGCAACTGGTTTTCAAACTAAATTCCTGAATCTCATGATCAGATCCATAGTGAGGAAACTGAGTCTTCATAATGTACAGAACAAAATGAAAAGCAGAAAAAGGAACAGTTTTTGGTGATAATACAGAAAGGATTTAAGGAACTACCAATTTCATTTTTGCGATAGTTTCTTTCATAGTTTTATAGTTTCTAAGTCTTGTGCGGAATCAACTATACCAAGGTGCTTACTAGGTGAAGCTGAACCAAGACTTGTACCAATGGCTGATGGATACAGATGCTACCATGAACATGAACTCACTCTGTCAGGTTAGCTAAGTTACATAAACAGATAGATGCAAATATGTGCTCACTTATTTCATAAAGTAAAATTCAGTTGAACTATCCTTGGATAGGTTTGAGATTTTTAAAAAAAATACACAGTATTTGACAAAAGAGCTACAACTATTTCCACAATGTAATGGAGCTAGTAAGGGGAATTAATATTCTAGAGAAATTGCTATTGGTTTCAGCTTTGACTACTGCGTGCCTTGCATGACAAGTAGTTTTCTTGGCTAACTATCATAGATAATTAATGTGCAGTCACTGTCCTTATCTTATGTCATCGGTCATCGTGTTGCCGTTCAATTCCTTTTGGGTATTTTCTATGGGGCCAGTTTCATCAATAACTGTCACGAGGTAATAATTTTATAAATCGTGAAGCCATCTACTCAATTCAATTTATGAACAAAGTGCCTCATCTCTGATTGACTGATTGTTGCCTAAACCCTTGCCACTTCTCAGCATAGATCATGGTTCCTTTGTAACAGCATACCCTGGTCCTAATGATCTCTATCAATAGGTGTGTCTGTGCACTAGCCATGTCTTCTCCAGGAATGCACTTTCCCACTATCAAACTGCTCTAATGACAGCACATTTAGTTATTTTATATATTTCTCAAACAAATATTTTATTTGTTATATAGGTAAGTTGTCATATGATACAGCTCTTGAATAAACTCTAAAAATGTGCATTAGACATAATATTTGTAGTGGTTTATCGTATAACAGACTATTATCGGCATCTCTCGCTTAGCTCACATTTGCCTGAAGCAACTTACGTTAGGTAGAAATATTACCTTTACCATAGTATGGCTTTTTGACATGGCTGTCACTGGATTTGGATTTTCTGTCTTCACCAGCCAGCTGTCTTGGAGACTGGTCCTCATAGGATCTCAGGTTATCCCTTCTCCCAGCGTCCATGGCCATCTTCTCCCTCATGGCCTTGGCTCTCTCTGTTTCCAAGGCAATGGCTTTCTCTAGCAGAGTCAGGTTGCCCTTGGTCATGTCAAATACCTCCTCAGACCTGTCTGAGTTCACTGAGGTGGTGTCATCATCTCTCTCATGACACCCATCCTCCTTGGCACAGCTGGAGAACGTTCTAGACCTGGGGCTTAGCTGCTCCTCCAGCCGCATAAGGTTCATCATATCTGAGTAGCTCCTGTCTGGTGTCCTCCCAGGGAAGTCATCCTCTTGCCGGACATGTTGGCGCACACTCATGTTGGGTGGCTGACTTCTGTCCTGTGGGTTGGTCTCGCTGAGTTTCCTGGCCAGGTCAAAGCACTGGTTCCTCAGACACTCTAGACTACTGAGACACACTTCCTCATCACTCTCTTCCACCATCTTATCCATGAGTCCATTGTTCATGGGCTTCCCTAGCATGACATAGTTCATATTTCTACTGTCTTGCTGTGACATCCCCTCAGCATAACTTCTGTCACTAATGTTCTCTGATAGCACAACACCATGTCCTTGTGCTAACAGCTTAAGGGAGTCCACTGTTTCTCTAACAACATCACTGTCTAAATCTAGACTCAGTTCGCTTTTCCGACCGAGGTTTTCATTTTTGTCACTATCATCCTCCAAGCTATTGGAGGTATTGCTGTTCATTTCTGACTCAGTCCTGGCTCGGTATGCTGCATCTTCAGCAATTTTGCCAAGATTTAATAGTGACTTGGCTACCAGTTCATCATAGTTATCATACTCATCATTGTTGTTATCATCCTTTTCTGTGTCCTGCATTATTCGTGTACAACTCATTTGATGGTCTTCTGCAAAGAAATAGAGAAGACAAAAAGGAAAAGAGAAAAGTGGCTAGACTGTGAAGATTATTGCTACAGCATGGACAGCAAGCTCATAGCAAGTCAAGTCTTGCTTGGCCTAGAAGGGAACCTTACAAGTTATCTGTAGAAAATAAAAACACAAAGCAAATGAATTGTGTTAAAGAGCAGGAGGCCACTTAAGAAATTCACAGAGAGCTGTAAACTCCTTTAGTTATCCTAAAGTTAGCCACTAAATACAATAAATATAATGTGAACATGAACGTTTTGTTTTTAATGTTGTAATTTACCACCTTCATTAGCTGTATTCACAGCCAACAATTGGCCTACCGATTACATCTCTAACACCACTGAGCTTTCTAAAACTCCTTGAACTTTGCTTTTTGCTAATACTTAGAGGTTCTCCATAATCCCCTTTAAGTGATTCATTTCCCATCATATTTAGGCAAGATAGACGACAACCTCAGATTTCAGAAGTCACACAGGAAGGACACCCTCTTAGGAAGTTCCTGGTCATAAGAACACTGAATTGAGAAGTATGAATGTGATAGCTTAATCAAGGTATTGAGAGGTCCACAGTGAAGTGGCAGGAGCTCCACAATGAACATGAGGAAAGAAGAGGACAAAGACTTCCTATATGGACAAGTTAGGCATGTACAGTGGCCACAGGTCACTGGATGAGAGGTGACCGGTTAGCTATCACAGGCATAATCTAACATTAATTTGACCTATGGTGATCATATATTTACCCATCTCATCAGCATGAAGAAACTTGAATAAGATGTACTCAACCTCAAAATATACTTAGAGGAAATCTTTTTTTTTTTTTTTTTAAAAAAAAGTCCATGTTAAGCATGACGTAAACCCCTCTATTTCATCAGAAACCCATTTGGCTTTCACTTAGAGCAGTCTGGATTTGAATTTCTATTCACAACTCTGCACAATTGCTGTCATCTGCATTGCGAAACATAGATAATAATAAACGAGTTTTCAGATGCATTCCCCCTTTGGTTGGGTGGTTAACGGATGCCATTTCACATCTGTCCTTTGTTTTCATGATTCAAATGCCAGGGAACTTTCAGAGTTTGATAATGATTTGGAGGAATGAGGCATATCGACTAGCTGCAAACACCAGCTGACTAAAGCTGGGATACTGAACCTCTGGTGCTTTCAGTATGGATTTTATGCAGAAAAGGTTCATGTTAGCAAAAGGAGATTTGAAGCTCAATATAGCAGTAACTGAAAATAACATCCCACCTGGAGTCAACAGATATTTAGGCTCTGACCCACTCTCCAAACATCAGCAACACTTGCTGTGTGAACTGGATTCTGTCTCTCTCAGGACACAAACCTCTTCATTTCACCACACTCTGCCTGAACCATTTCCCTTATTATAAGGATAAAATTGTCATCAAAGAGCAGCAAAAGGAAAGAAACTAGCTCTAGCAAACATAATCACAAATGTGGCAAGCTAATCACAGATGCACACCTTGCTGTTGGCTGGCAGCTCAGCTTTTGAATGCAAGTGCATCTTGTTCTCATGACTCTTTGGAAACATGATTTTTAAAAATATTTTCCTTTTGATTTATGCACTTTGTTATGTTCATGGGCTATATAACTAGACCATCCTTGGGAATGACAAAGCTGTTCTACCCATACACAGCAACTATGATGTTTTGGGTAATTGTCACCATTACCTATAAAATATCAACCTGATGAATTTGTAAGCCATGATTTGGAAATGGACAATATGTGCCATGAGTTGAAAGTGTAAAAAAGCTTAAAAATTATACTTTATGTGTGTGTCTTTGACTACATGTAGGTACTTTGCCACAGTATATGTGTAAAGGTCTAAGAATAGTTTGAAGAAGTCATTTCTTTCCCCCATATGGAAATTCAAATGATAAAGAGTTTACCATGCATGAATACAAAAATCTGAATTTGATTCCCAACCCCACATAAAAGCCAAGTGTGGTGGCACATGCCTATAATCCCAGCACCTGGGGAAGTGGAGACAGGAGTATCCCTGGGGCCTGCTGGCTAGCCAGCCAGCCTAGCCTAATCAGTGATCTCCAAGTTCAATGAGAGACCCTGTCTTAAAAAATTAAGGTGGAAAGTAGTAGAGGAAGATACTTTATGTTGTCCTCTGGCTGCTAAATGTATATGCAATTTTCATGTACACCTGCACATACATGTGCATACACACACACACACACACACACACACACACACACACACACACACACACACACAAGGAAGTCACTGAATATAATAACCAGGCCCCCCAAAATTCACCTAATTGCTGTTTCTGTATCTAAGTTCAAAAATGAATTCTGCTCTGGAAAAGGAGAAGGCTCTCAGGAGCCTTTCCCAGCAAATGTGGCAGATGTTATGCTGTTGATTCTCCATTTACTAATCTCATGATTGACCTCAGTTGTTTGTTTGTTTTGCCTGTCCTGCTTTACACAGGACATGGCTAAGGATGTCTCACCCCCTTGTGACCAATCTATGTCATCTTTTCCTAAGAAGATAAAAAAAGTAGAAAAGTGTCTCTACAGTCTCCTAGCCATACTGACCCACGAAACCCAGGAACCGAGTTCCTTCCCTGCCTGCATACCAGAAAAGTGCCAGGCATTCTCCGGCATGTGTGGCAGGGCTGCTTCTTACAGGGAAGTGCGTTGGGAGAACGCTGCAAATGCTCTGGTGGCCTTGTGAGGCAGAAATGAAACTGGAAGTTATGTAGCTGGCCCCATCACACTCTTGCTACATAGTGACTGTGTGAAGACAGTATCCTTTCAAGAATCATAATGAACTCATCTGTAAGGCAGGGATAATTATCTGCCTGGCCCCTCCTGGGCATGTGTTCCCACAAACCCCAGACTGAGGCATGTGGACTATGTGTATTTCAAATGCCTGGCCTGGGTGGTATTGTTTTCTAGTACTTTGTCTCCCCAAGTAGATGCCTGGAGAAACTTGCCCATTCAAGGATAGCATCTGGAAACAGTAAGGAATGCAATATGAAGGCAGAGTCTGCTGACTTTTTTCCTTTCTTCAAGTTACTAATGCTTGGTGTCATCTGAGGCCTCGTGAGTGACAGCAGCAAATTTGGAAGTGGCGGAGAAAATGATATTTAGGGCCAAAATCCTTGCAGGTTCAAAGAATTCCTGGAGTTACCAGTGTTTAACCATTTAAAGGCATTCCCCTAAAGTCAAATCCTAGTTATGTGGACTAACAGAAGGAAACAGGCTCCAAGTCATCAGCAAGCAGGTTCTAAACACATGCTCTGTCTCAGCCTTGCCTAGAATGTCATGGTGAGCATTTAGAATTCAATGTCTGGTTTTCCATATTCAGACAATTTACCACTGAGTTGTGCTTCTGCTGAGGCCAGCATAGAAAAGATTCCATCATAACGATGGGTTTTGGCAAATGCTCTAGAATTTTCTATGCCAGTCAGGTACAGATATTCCAGACCACAAAACTTTCAGAAGTCAATATTACTTGTTTCTGTCTAGTGATTAATGTTCTCTCAAAGAAGAGGGTGTATTTGTGATGAACAAAGCAGTTTCCAGAAAATAAATGCAGGCTTGTGTTCTAAGTAAACAGTAGGAACATGAATACCAAGGTGTGTAGAGAGGATAGAATACTGTATTCCCTCTGTAGTACTGATCTCACAGAGACCCCAGGGCCAGACTGAAACCGGGGACCATCTCTTAACCTGTTCAGGCCCAAATATTTCCTGCTGAATCCCAGAGTTTTCATGTGAGAGTGGAAATCAGAGATGTTTGACCTGATCCACTTTCAAAGGGTAGAAATGAGCCTAGAGTTAGAGTTGTTTTTGTGGCTGAGGACAGAAGGTCTGCCCATGTTATCACCAGCCAAGCACCACATTCGTTATTAACTCCTGTTACACATGTGATTTTTATTCCTGTTATGGCTTTAAAAATGCTATCGCCACAACTCACCTCCTTTGAGTCTGACCACTAGGAAGATTTTATTCCACACAGACAGAATCACACAGTTGGGAGGTTTTCCTGGAATGGCTGGAACTGCATATACTGGTTTTGCTGTAGTTTGTCTCTAAAGAGCATGTCTGAGATACACCTTTTTCAATATTTGGTTCTGATCAAGCCACATGCTTATACATTATAAACACCCACATCATATCTCATGGGCAGTAAAGAGCAGAGTGTGTGTGTCTGTGTGCCTCTCTGTGTGTGAGTCTAGCCAATGGAATTCAGAACACAAAGCCCAGTCTTATGGTGATAGAGGTCTGCTTGTCTTTCCTGATCCTTGTAGAAACCTCAAGAAAGGTTCTTCAGTGGCTACTACTTCTGAAAGGTAACCTAAGAAAGCCACAAGTCACACGTGTTCAAGTGGCAGAACTGAGAGACCATACTGGGATGCTGTGCATGATTGCTTTACCAGTTTTCTGCACTGCTTGTTTCCATAGCAACCAGACTGCAGTCTTCTTGGAAGAGGAACCCAGTGGGCTTGGTGCAGACTAGCAGCTAGACACCCACATCCTTCTCACCAGATGAGGCAGATCTCTGCTGTATACCCCCTACCCCCAGGTAACTACTGTTATTCTCAGCATCTGCCTTCTGGCATTCTCTCCCTTTGATACTCCTCTCTAGCCTGTCATGAATTGAGGACATATTTCAATTACCAGCCTTTGAGACTTGTGCTGGGGTTGCCAGCTCAGCTAGCCTGCCACTGGCCAATGTCTTGACTAACACAATTTGGGTATATTCTGGTGTGGAAGGGTGTATTATTTTTTTTCTCTTTGCTGTGACCAAAAACTTGACGGAATCAAGGTTAGGGAAGGAGGATTTGTTTTGACTCACTATTAAGATGATGCAGTCTTTTATGCGAGAGAAGGTTGGTAGACTCCATAGTGGTAAGAGCATGCAGCTGGGGTCCTTCGAAAATTAGGAAGCAAAGATCAGAGGGTGCTGGCACTCACCTGGATTTTTGTTTGTTTTACTTTTTACTTTGGATAGTTTAGTCCAGGACTCTAGCCTATGAGATGTCCCCAGCACCACATCCAGGGTAGGTCTTCCCTCCCTTTTTGAGCCAACTCTCTCAAAGATAGATCCAGAGCCAGTCTCCTAGGACATTCTAAAATGAATAGCAACCATCACCAGAGATTAGAAAATTAGAAAAGGCCTACACTCTGGATGGATAGTCAAGACAGCCATGGGCTAACCAAGTGACATAGGAAAGCAGGCGAAATGCACTTAAAGAGGCTAACAGAGGGCAGATCATGACTGCCCATGATTTTGCTGACTATAACCCCAGAGACTCAACACACACACACACACACACACACACACACACACACACACACACACACACACACACAAAGCCAAAAAAACCAAAAAAAAAAAAAAAAACAAAAAAAGTTCTTCAGACCAGACTAGGATCACCATACCTCTCCTCTCTGGCCTTCCCTTCCCTCTGCCACCTCAGGCACACTGCAGCATGTATGGCATCTCCTTGGATGGCAGGAGAGAAGCTGTAATCTATTCCACTGCTTCTGTTTTCAGAACCCCAGACTCTGAGTTCAAGGGGACAGGGACCACCCTCTTGGCATTCCTACAGCAGGGGGCAGAATAGATTCTAGATATACTCCTTCTCTTAACTAAGCCTCAGGATCTTAGCATCCTGCCTCCAAGTGCCTCTCATCCCGGACAGATCGGCAGGTCTTCAGCTGAGCTAGAAAACCCCTCAGGCATTTTTTTTACATATGAAAGCCTTATACATCAATAAGGAGGGTGGGCATGGGACAGAGAGGCATGATAGCCAGAAGGTACTAACTGTGGCCACCATAGTCACAACTGTCCTGTTTCCTAATTATACCTTACTTAACAGTGTGGCTGTTTGCTTTGCTACTGATGTTGTAAGAAGCATTTAATATTAATAGAAGGACTAACATTAAGCTACTAGAATCCTTCTTACTGCTAGAACATAGGGAAGTTCTTAAATCACATTTGGAGAAAGGTGGGTACCATATTTGTTATCAGCATGCTCTGAGTGGCATAGTGTCTCCAGCTTTCTCCTGATTTTCTACACCATCTCCAGAATTTTCTTTATAGATATGTCTGTTACTTTACAGCACTTGTAGGTAGCCTGAAGATTACAGCACAGGGTTATCTCAAACACAGATCTTTTTATTTTTAACCACAGCCCTCTCCCCATACCCCCAAAGCCACAAGTTGTAGTTCCCAGATGAGCAATGTCCTTAACAGGTGTCCCCGAAGAGGTACAAGTGCTGTGGGATAGGAGGGGACACTTGGGCAGTGAGCCTTGGAGGGAAAAGAGACACTGGAGCTTTGTTTTCAGATAGTACTAAAATGCATTCTCTCCTGAAAGTTGTTGAAAGTGAATGATTGATGCTTGCATCTGATTTCCTATTGTCAGTGAAGTTTATTTGGTTAGGTGGGACTTTTAAGAACAAACCTAAATAGAACCTTTTGGTAGTGATTCCTCCCCATAAATTAACTGCAGGTGAGACATTTATAGACCCAGGGTTTTAGAAGTTGACACCACGATCCATCCGTGTCTGACAACTTCACTGAAGGGGAAGAAACTGCCTGTTTCTAGATTCCACTTTTGAAGCCTTTGCCTCTTAAGACTAAAGGTTCTTAGGATTCAGACTGATCCTACCCAACAAGGACCACCTTCTATCACATCAGGAGGACCACTTTCTATCAGCTCAGGAGTCTCCCCATCCCTACCTGTAGGAAAAGAGGAGATGCTGACAGCTGGACAAACAGAATGTATCTCGGGACTGCAGCACTTGAGCAGCCAGGATAATCCTGGGCACAGGTGCAATTCTTGTTTCCAGAGCTCCTGCTCCCTTGTACCTGCTCTGCAGCAGCTCCTCCCCATAAGCCTCTGGTTTTGTTGCTGCTACATACGATGACATGGTTTTGATGTGTCACACACAATTGCTACAAGTGAATTTCCAGCCTCTCTTCTGAAAGCTGTGTTGTTCTGCCTTTATTCTCAATCCTACTAGTGTTGCACATTGAAAACTTGTGCTCTTTGTCTGAAGATAAACACACTCAGTATTTGATTTTATTTATCCCATGGCTGTGTGCGATTTGCTGTCAATCCAACCTTATAAATCAATCTAACTTGTGGCATGGCCAGTGCCTCTGTCACTTCTGAACTCAGTCTGACGTAGTCTTGAATTGCTTACCAAATCAGTACCTAGGGAACACAGACTGGCTCGTAACTGCCTATTTGTGATACCCTCCTTGGAGTGACACCACCCACTGAGTCGCCTACTCAGAGATGATCCTGGTTCCTGACATTGTCTTAGAGTTCATATTTTCCTCTAAAAGGAAATAAGAAGCTTGATGCTCCCTACACTCCCCAAGATGCTAAGGTGCTAGCAGTTCATTTGGCCATTGGAACATACCTCTCACAGAAATAGTCTGACCTAGGAACCTAAGGTACAGTCAGAATAATGGCTGCCTAGGATAAAGAAATAGCCATGGAGTTTTAGCAGCCATTCAATAACCTCAAACTAAATGCTGGCATTTTAGGATTCTTCATTAAACAGAAACAGTTAGAGCCCATGGGAAGGGTATCAACTCAGCCTTTTCACCAAATTGAAGGTAAGTGTTATGGTTGTCACATTTTGCATAAGCCAATCCTGGTATACTGGGTGGAGGATTACCCACATTAACATGTATCTATAGGTCACATTTAGAACTCAACAGTGAAACAAAAAGACAGTATCCTTGTAGTCGTTGGGGTTGCAGTTGGTGAGAGCAGAACAGATAGAGTGTGAATACACACTGTGATGTCAGTGTGCTGCATGCTGTGAAGAACAGGCAAGCTGAATGGGAATACAGGGAAGTCAGGAAGCCAGAGTAGGAGAATGAGGAAGGAGACCTTTGCCAGAGCCTAGGAGTTTGAGAAACAGTAAGTGCCAGTTCTTCAAGGCTCTGGGAAAGCCAAGACTCCCATGGCCAATGTAGTGTGTGAAGAAGTGGACACAGAGGATGGGTACGAGGCTAGGGCCTGTCCATCCTATGTCAAGACACCAGTCTTAGATGCTTTCTCCTAACCCAAACGAAAGCTTCAGCTAGCCCAGTACCCTCTGACTATACAGGAAGCACAAATCCTTTTTGAGACGATAGTCAGGCATCCCGAGACCTTGTCCTGACAACACTGTCCTCACTGCCTGTCTCTCTGGAACTCCCTTCCCACTTTGGAGCTAATGGGGATGATCTTGAGCACTGCTTGGCCCCAGGACAGAGTAGACTTGCAGCATGAATGGGTCAATGTTTCAGGTAGGCAAAGCTGTAGTTCTAGAGTATTGCCAGAACCTCGTAAATGCAGCGGAGATTGTCATACAGTCATTTCTGATCGTGGCTGCAACATCATAGTTGCGAACAGCTCAGACTTGTAAAGCTCTTTTGTGTTTTGTGCCTGCTTGATGTTGCAGAGCAAGACAGGGAAAGAATCAAGGGGTGAGTCTTATTTCTTGAGAAGGCTGGATGACCTCAAGATGAATGGTATGGGCAAATCTGGGATCATCCCACCCCCACCCCCAGGTGCCATGCTTCACTGTGACCACACACCACTTAGGGTAAAAATTAAATGAACAAGACACACTAAATGAATTGCTGATTCTCTTCTCTACAGTGGACTTTAAAACAAGCCGTGTGACATCCTGTTTTTATTACTGTAAAAAAGGCTAGCTTCCTGCACTTCACACACGTGTTTGCATCTTAAGTGTAGGAAGCATCACATTTTCATTACATTTTTGGATTTGCCTCAAGATATTCAAACATTCATGAAATTTGATGTAATTTATTTTATAATGAAACAAAAACTAGTTGACATGGGGCAGGATGTATTTTCATTTATTATTATTATTATTATTATTATTATTATTATTATTATTATTATCATCATCATCAGTTAGGAAGATCCTACTTGAGGCTAAAGGCTTTCTTATTCTCATGTCACCATCTACCTCAGCACACTCCCATTCCCACAGAAGACTTTTGTGTATGTTGGGAAGGTTAATTTTAAGAAGATAAAATCCACCATATTCATTCTCCCAACTGTGACCACAGCCTTCCTCAGGTGAAGCCTTGCATACTAAACACATCATCTCTGTGCTGTGCTGGTCTCAGAACTCATTGCTTTTTCTGCTGACTGCAGTAGAACACTGGCTGGCTAATTCTGATTTTCACAGTCTGTCTGCATTTCAGCTTGCTTCCCTCATCAGGGACCTGTCCCTGGGAAAGATACAGAAGGATAATTGGCTAATCAATATGGAGAGCAGCGCCCTAAGGGGAGACAGGGGAGTTGTGGGGCCTCAGAGCAGACCGCTCAGCACCTTTATCCTCTTCCCTCATGATCACACTAGCCACTACCTCACCCAGATCAGGACATGAGTGCAGCTGGGGGCCTTGCACATCAGTCTGTTTGGAAGAAAACACCCCAGGAAATCTTACAATTAGCAACATGCTTCTGTGAGGAGAAATTCACACAGTGTGGCCTTTGAAACGGACTTACTGAAGAGTCGGATCACCTCAGTGAAGACAGTCCCATGGACAGGTCTGTTGTTCATAGTAAGGACTGTGAGGACAGGGTCCCAAATCAGAATCTGTAGGTGTGGACTGCCAGTCCCCCAGTTACTTCAGGGACAGCAGAGGAGGTTGCATCACTCTAACAAAAGCAGCTCCTCCCACTTTGCCTCCACACCATGTGTTTCCATTCTGCCTGGCCTTGAGCAACTGTCAGGCATACTAGAGAAGGTTCTTAATATCAGAATTCACAACAATCCACTCCTCAAAATGAGCTTGCAAGGATACCACACCCATGACTGCAAAGTGATGTGAGATACGAAGGCCAGGTAACCCTAAATGAAGGGCCACCTGCACCCCACCAGTGATTGTGAGGACAGTGTTTAGGGCAGTCCTGAGATGCCAGAGGCAGATGTTATTTTAGCAGTAGCTGCAGCGGAGCATTTAAAGATAAGGAGGGTTGTGGTTTGGTCTTATTTAGTGTAGATCACACACTGCCTAATTCTTCCTCAGATACTTGACCTTCCTGTTTATGGGGAGATGAAACATGGGTTCAAAAGTGCATGCATAAATGTATATATAAAATATATGTATATCTGCATATGATGTTTTAAATGATTTTTCTGGGTGGACTGTGAAAATAAACCATGCCTTATATGTTTTATCTATGCAGTGAATTTGTATTTCTCATCATAGGGCTCCTGAAAGACTTTCAACCATAGTGTGTGTCAAATCTGCAAATAAAGACTCCTTGGCCACAGAGTGGTATGGATATTTGCTATTTAATAGACATGGAATTCAATAGTTACTATGCTTTTCACTATGCATTTTGAAAATAAGACTATGCAAGAGACTAGCCTGTGATTAATCCACTTTATGAAACATACAATTTTTGGAAATACATGTACTCAGGATATTCAGTGTCAGGCCCATTTGGCTTATGTGTAACTGCAATGCTCAAAGATCCTGGAAATGAAATACTTAATTCCTATGTTCTAAATAATGTTTCTTCTACATGTGGTGGACTCATTTCATAATAACCCAATGATTTGTGTAAATGTGTTTTATGTGATACAAAATAGACACATTTCAAATATTACTCAAGAGAAAATGATTCCTGGATGACACAGTTATCAGCATAGATAACTTGAGGTTTCTTGCCTGGTCCTCAGGCTGATGCTAGTTCACATTTTCTCCCTGTGCCCATATCACTGCCCTGACTTCTCACACTGGACATCATCTGTTCCACTATGGCATTTGTCTAAGTTGTGTCCAAATCATAGCTTAAACATGGGCTGCTTAAGTTGTCCCCATAAGGCTCTCTGTCCTCCTTGCTTCTCACTTGAGGTCACAGTCTATACCTATATGGCAGGAATGAGGCACAGCTAACCTTAGAGGAAACTGGTACAGCCTCAGCCTGTGATGGGGCTATGATGTCAGCCAAGGGACATAAAGACAAAAACCTCAGGACAGTGACCAACACTAAAAAAGGTGGCTTTTGTGTACTGGAGGAATCTTGCATTCACTGTGCTTTCCAGATGTGTGGTAGAGCTAACCTGTAACAAGACTGCATTCATTGATAGATCCTTGGGCACTGGCATCACAGTACAGTTAAAAATAGGGTGTGCACCTCGGGAGGCAGAGGCAGGCAGATCTCTGTGAGTTGGAGGCCAGCCTGGTCTCCAGAGCGAGTGCCAGGATAGGCTCCAAAGCTACACATGCCCAAAACCCTGTCTCGAAAAACAAAAACAAAACAAAACAAAACAAAAAATAGGGTGTGCAGAGTGAGGATATGAAAATAGGAGACTGATGGATTTCTGCCTCTCAAAGCCTCATTTTAACAATGTAAGCACAAATAAGAGTCTGATCATGAAGGATAGCTGATCTATCAACAAAGCTCTGGAGTTCCTTTGATGGAGATTCCCAACCGTGGCATGTTACAAAATACCTATAATGTAAAACACTGGTACATGACTGTATGATGCCAGTTTAGCTGTGTCTTGGAACAACAATTCACAGGCTCTTCAGTGGAGACTTCTCTCCACTATAGAAGCTTCTGAGGGATTCTCCAAGAACTGTGCTCACAGAGCTGGGCTGATAGTGCAGTTCATTGTTGGTCAAAGCTCTGGGAAATCAGACAAGCCTTTGGTATTCCCTCCAGAGCAACCACAACAGTCAGAACCACAGGGGACGAACCTCCACACCAGTAGTGCCTGTGTCTGGGAAGCACATGGAGGGTGCCTGAAAGGGGGCAATGGGTCTTACTCTCTGCCAAGGATGTTAGCAAGGGCAAGGATGTTGCCTCACTGAGGTCACACAAGCTAGTCTCACAGAGGGCCGTGGGCTGAGTGCCTCCTCAGTAACTCAAAGGGTCTTGTAAGTCACCTGGTAGGTGACTGTAGAAGGTGCTTATCTGGGGAGCAAATGCTGTGGGTTCTGAAAAGAGCACATCTGTGGCTGACTACATATCTGGGGTTGCCCTGCTTTCTTCTGACAGGGTTCTGCTTCCACACACTGGTTTTACTCAGCATGTGCTACATGTCTGAGTAGGTATCAGGCCAGGTGTGCTTGAAACTTAAAAATCTGGGACCTGTGTAGTTATTACAGAGTTGTTTGGTGATTCTGTCCTATGTCTGCTGGTGATGTTCAATTGTTTGAATTACTCCAGCTAAAATCTCCTGGTTCTGATTTGCTGCTGAGGTCATTATGCACCCAGGATCTAGGTGCTGAAGCCAGAACAGGTCAGGCCTGTGTGACCATGTTGTCACACATTTCAGTAAGATTTCTGAGTACTTCCAATCATGTCACTTTGTGTATTTAAAAGGTAGATTACCTAAATTCTGACCCCAAACAAACCAAACTAAATGACTTAAGCTTCAAAAGTGGAGCAGATTCTAAATTTGGACAAGACTCTGTGCAGACTGAATGTTTGTAACCCAGAACATTAATGTCTCCTGCTTCCCAAACATGATGAGAATATGCAAGAATATTTTTTTATGATTTCAATGATGACACACAGCCAAGATACAAATCACTCATCAGCACTGACAACTAAGATATCATTTGGAATTGCACACAGCTGATATTGTGTCCCTAAATATTTGCTTAACTGGTCTCCTCTACATCGTTCCACACATTTCATTACACAGGGCTATGAGTTAATTCTTAAATGCTCATTAGTGACCTCAGTACATTTGTCCACAGCACACTGGGCAGCATTCGAAGTAGTTACTGGTGTGAGCTGTGATGTAACTTGTTAGACTTCTTGTTAAGTGTTCTGTAATATCATATGAAAGAACCTAGGAAAAATGTGAGTAGCAAATAGTTAACATAGTAACTTTATGCCTCTGTAACAATGTAGGACTGTCGAATAAAGTTCATGCTTTCTAACACAAATGGCCATGGCTTTGGAATGAGGTATGTTTACTTATGCCTTCCCATAGGAGTAGTGATGCCTGGTTCACTTGCATGATCTAAACATGTTGGTGTGTTCTCTCTAATAGATGAGATAATGGCTTTGTACCTGGAAGTTAGCAATTTCAGAATTCATGTTCTTGAAGATGCTTTGAGCCCAAGGGACAATGGTGAGCAAAAAATATTCTCATCACATTACCATCATTTTTAGCATTTCTATGAGGCAAACCCCAAGCCAACAAAAGCTATATCTAGGATCATGAGAAAACCATCACTTCTTCCTAGAAGTGATTGTTAGGATAAATTAGGTTAAAAATCATAATTTTGAGTCTTGTTCTAACAGAAAACTGGACACAAAAATGAATCCTCTGGAATGCATTATGGAAGCAACCCATACACTGCACAGTAAGCTTATACTTTGCTTGAACAACTCATGGTATTCTGACTTAGACTAGAAACCGGGTTCTCAAATATGAAGCATACAACCAGTCCACCAACCATTTCCTTTAAGTAGTAGCTGTTTTCATTCCAGCCACATGACTGTCACCAAAGAATGGCTTTGACCATCAACAGATAGAATCTACGTCTCCAGCTCACACACTGGAGGCAAGGAGGCTAAGGCTGTGCCAACAGCCATGCTTGAGTCAGTCATAATACCTCTTGGACAGAATAACTTAAATACCAGACATGTTAGACTAGATTTCTTACTACATTTTACCATAAATATCTCAGCAAATTGTCCTGACAACCAATCTAAATAACAATTTGACAGAAATATGAAGCCTAGATGATAACTTAAAGGAATTATTTGAGACAGACTTTAAGTTCACATAGGCAGTTTATCCATTTGGTGTTGAGAAACCCTCGTCCTGGAATTGTTAGGATGCCAAGGATATTAATACTAGAAAATCCACGCAGAAAACTGACCCCAAATCATGGCCTAAGCTTTGTTAGTATTTAAAGATTACCATTTTCTTCTTCCTCTTCCTCTTCTTCCTCTTCTTCCTCCTCTTCCTCTTCTTCCTCTTCTACATCATCCCCATCTTCATCATCATCATCATCATCATCTTCCTCCTCGATCTCCTCCTCATCTTCCCGATCCACCTCCTCATCTTCATCATCCTCATCCCCTTGGTCATCATTGTCCTCAGAAAACTCCTCTTCCTCATCTTCCTCCTTATCATCCATGTCTTCAGTACCATCACTCTCAAAGCATTCATCTACTGAAGAACTATCTGCTTTCACTGCAAATGGCTTTCGCTTGGGAGCAGGTTCTTGGGGCTGCTTATCTTGCGTTTTCCTTTTTTTAGCCAAGGGACAACCATATACACTGATTAAAAAAATAGAGAAAGAGGACAGAGAAAGAGATATATGTTACTGCCTGAATATCAGAACAATAGGATGCCTTGCAGACATTTGGGATTGAGCATAAATATCACCATGCAAATGCAAGGGGCCAGGGTACTACTGTTCTCTCACATATAGTTCTGCTAATGAAAAATGACATGGCATCGAAGTACTGCTTGTATTTGTCTAATTACCATTAGCATGTAATCGGAATCTTCTATCTCACCATTGCTATGATTCCCCATGGCGTAGAGACCCTAGTTCAGGAGGACGGTTATGAAGCCCTTTCACCAGATGCTTCTCAGGCAGTTGAAAGTTCAGATTCAAATGACTAAACATTTTACTATAGCTATATCACACATGATGTTTATACACACACACACACATATATATATATATATGCACACCATATTAACATATACTTATTTATGGAAATATAGGATGTGCATCCTCTAAAAGCACTTGTGTATGCTTGGGTCTATATATTGTGAAGACCCAATAATATCCTCAGATGTGAAAGCCTACTAGAAGCAGACAAACCATAGATGTTGATGATAGCTACTGCCCTGTTTAAAGGCTGGTCACTGTCAGTCTTGGACAATGTCAGTCCCATCCCCAGCTCCCAGAGAATGACTTTGGGATTACGGGCAGTGGCCATTAAACCAAGATGAATTTGGGTCAGACTCTCCCTCCAAGCTGAGCTTATATTCTTTCCATGAGAAAAGATGATTCTCCAAACTATGTTGCGTGTTTAGTTTCTATTGTGTTTTTCTTCCTGGAAAGCCTGCATGTGCTACCAGAAATAAGGAGCAGAGGGAGTGACAAAAATTCTACGGGAAATAATGCATGTGTCTAGAATGCCACTTAAGTCCCCTTTTAACTGGTCAGTGCAATAGAAGATTTCTTCGGACTTGGGCTGCCTCAGTGTGGTGGTTTGAAAGAAATTGGCCCCCATAGGGAGTGGCACTATTAGGAGGTGTGACCTTGTTGGAGGAAGTGTGTCACTGTGCAGGTGGGTTTTGAGATCTCCTTTGCTAAAGCTATGCTCAGTGTGACACACAGTTGCTTCTGCTGCAACTGTGATCAAGATGTAGAACTCTCAGATCCTTTTCCAGACCATGTCTGCCTGCGTGCTACCATCGCCACCTGCCATGACAATAATGGACTGAATCTCTGAACTGTAAGCTGCCCCAATTAAATGTTTTCCTTTAGCAGAGTTGCTCTGGTCATGGTGTCTCTTCACAGCAATAGAAACCCTAACTAAGACACTTAGTCTGGAACCTAGGAAGGGTGACACAATGACAGATCTTGGTCATCCAGTGTTATCCTATGGAAATCCTATGCTTTTTATCAGATGTTGATGCAAAGGGACATAGCTTTCATTCCAGGGCTGAGATCCAATAGTGACTTTGACATGTCAGTGGTATCGTTTCTAATCCCTCACTGTTCGATACAATATACCACAAACAATTGGCCATTATGGCACAGAACCAATTCGGATCAAATGAATGAACTAAAGGTGGTGAATCCTCTCATACAATATGTGGAGTGCACCATATCCAAGGGGCAGACAATCAAATGCCAGGAAAACCACCAGAAAGAAGTTATTCTGTGAAGAACCTTGAAGGGTAGAAAAGTGCCATCTAGCAGAGAAAAAGACACTTGAATCCATATAAAATTAATCTGCAAACAATATGAATGTAAGAGAAAGCGCAATGTCGTTCAGACAACTGAAACATGAGCCCCAAGGAGCTGAGAGAGGTTAGGGCAAGGGAGGAAGATAACCGGGACTGTGTGATGTGGCAGGCAGGGGCAGATCCACCTAGTGGGTGGACTGTGGGACTCTATCTGAGTTCTTGCAGGCAGTTTCTGATGCCACTGGCTTTGTGTGTTGGAAAGGCCATGGTTAGCTGCTAGGATGATGAACTAATGGGAGGCTAGAGATGGCCAGTAAATGGATGCCTGTTGTGGCATCCAGGCAGTGGAATGGGCCAGGCACTGAGGAGGATGGCCGGATGACTGACTGCAGAGATACTACACACTACAGTCCAAAGGAGCCTCCCTTGCACTCTGAGATTCCATGGTAGTAACAGGCTCTAAGCCTCTTAGGAAAAGAGGTGAGGGTGGGTGTTGACGTCAGGCTGCATGACCGGGTATACAGTGCTAGAACATGGTGAATGGAGTTTGTCTGTGGGCAGGGCTTATGAGTTGAATAATTTTGGATGGATGTTCAACGTTGTATCTCAGAGTCACCAAAAAATGTGACCATCTCTCACTGGTTCCTTAATCATGAAATGTAAAAAATAAACATGAGGTGAGTTCAGTGCCTGGCCCAGATTACATCATCAGTCTGTGACAGTATTTGCTGCAAAATCATACCTAATGTCTTCTGCTGTCATTGACATGTGATCAGATCTTGACAGCTGTGTCTCCTGATGGTCAGATGGCCCCTTATGGTTAAGCACCCTCAGATTTTGCCTCATAAATCAGAAACTAAGGTATCAAGGATATTCCCAGTTGCCATATATGCACACCAAAGAAGGGTCTGCAGCCTCAAAAGACTTGGGGTTTATTATAATACCAGCTACACTGTTGCTTTCACATACTTGTGGGCTTTTCAAGAGGACAATGGGAAGAAACAGCCTAAAAGGGAGATCTGTCTTGTCTACTATCTTGGAAGGAAAAAGAAAGCCATCTTACCTCCATAAATGCTATTATCATAAATAGTACTAAAAGTCTCTTGCAAAAATAACAAATCCAGGCCCTCTCATCAGCCCTCTCTCAGCTGTCTGGAAAGCACTACCTCTGCTCCTGCTTCTTTTTTTTTTTTTTTTTTTTTCTAAATTAACTGCTTAAACTATTCATTCATATCTCTTGGCCAAATTCTTTCAATTGAGAAGACAAGAACCGAGGATAACTCCAGGCCAGTAATAGGCCACTCATGCATGTGTCTGAGTGCTAAGGCACTTGTGCCTCGTAAACATTTCATTAGACACAACTGGGCTCTATTGCAAGGCCCAAGTTTACCCATCTACATGATGAATGGCTATGAGACCTTCACAGCCCTAACTTTTGAGGTTATTTAGGATGACTTCCTAGGGTGACAATTTTCCTTGTTGGCATATACTATTTAAGTGTAGACTTCAGCCTTCCAGCCTACTTATATTTTGAACGGCTTTTTGGAAAATGTGGGCTCAGTGTGTTAACTGTAGGATTCACTGGCCTCAAACACTTAACACTTCTTGCCAGTTCATTTTGTTTGTTGCTCTGGTGTTTCTCTATGTCTTTAAGGCACAGTGAGAATAGTCTCACCTCAGCCATATGAAAACTCCTTGACATCTCTCACCGACGGCCAGCTCCTGGTGCCCAAACTCAATGTGACAACAAATTCTGAGTCCAGACACATTTCACCCTATGTTAGAAACTGACTCGGGAGCCTGCTCAGATCATCAGAGACCTGGAAAAACTCTGGGACTGTGTTTGGGGTGTGGATCCTGACACACTCATGTTTTATGGATGCTTTTTCTGCTGGTGGGTGTCAGCTTGGGAGGAGAAGGAGAGAAGTTTCATCCTCACCTATGCCCTTGGAGTACTGTGAGCTACCACAGTTGGACTCCTATCCATCAACACATTCATGTTTTTCCAAATGACAACAAAATCACAGTTCTCACATGTCCTCAGATTGAAAAAAAACCAAGTGGAATTAGTAACAAAGTGCTTGAAGCATCCATGAAGCCACCTAGGTGAGGGGTACAGTTGATGTCTTTGGCTTCTCTCCTCATGTTCTACATGCACAGACTATCCAAGAGCAGCTGCTATTTAAAATAAAGCTCATTGACTCATTCTTTAATCCTGTGAATCACATAGTGTAGCCTTACCAGTTGTGTGCCTTCTCTGAGGGCCCAGTGGAACCTGTCTGGTGGTGTCCCAGCGAACACTCAGGGAAAACCCATTATGTCCTTGCTGGTGAAGGATGAGAGTGTACCATGCCTTAGTGGGATTACAGGTTACATGATGCCTTTATTGTTCTCCAGAGTGGTGTGACAGGAGAATCTGTATTCTGTTGACTCGTTAGCTTCTGAGTTGCAGCATCTAACATTGTAGTCTCATAACATATGCAGGTGCTAAGTTAAAGATAACTTGCAAGTCCAATTTCTGTGCTTCACTAGCCACATTTCAGGTATCCGGGGCTACATGGCGCTAATGGTTATCAAAAGGTCAAGGCAGAGATGCAATCTTATCATCCAAGTGTCCCCCCTGGCACTTTGAGAGTCTAGCATCCCTTCTAGATTGTTCAGTGCATTCAAGGTAAGTGAAGAAATGATGGATGCCATGGAGATGAAGGTGAGGATGGACCATGGTAGAGTGACCTGGAATTTGGAAGGCGTCATAAGGCTCTTGAAGGCAAACTTAGAAAGACCCACTGGTCCTGGAAAGCATGCGAAGAGTATCCTGCAGGCCAAGCACCCACACCTGAGGGATGGAATAGTGTTGTGACTTGGTCTCAAGTATGAACTGAAGGTTCCTTCCTGGTCTCCAAGCAATGCACACCTGAGGATTAAGGGTGTTGTTGGAGGTCAAATTCATTTGTAAGGTGCTGACTTGCTCTTCCTCTCCTCCAGGCCCATCAGTTCACATAAAATATAATGTGAGCACTGCACTTCAATTGCATTTATATTTTTATACACAATTGAAACATCCAAGAATTAGCAAATAAGTTTACTGCCAGCATCATTATAGTTCAATAGTATTTCATTAACCAAAATAATTTTATAATTTTTCCATAGTGTCTCCATAAAGTGGTTCTCAATGCAGGCACCAGGCATAATCACAGTTGCAGCCTCACCTCAGAGAGTCAGGCTCTCGAGTTACCTCAAACTGCCCTCAAATTCTGTGTGACATCTCTGTCCAGAGATAGAAGAGAAAATTGAAAGTAGAGAGAGAAGGGAAATAATGCTTAAACAGAAACAGTGTCTGGGCTCTTGTGTCTTAATCTTTCTACCCACATGAAGCCACCAGTGAGGACCAATGATGGTTACCCCACACTCTTTCAGCTCAGCCTCTGGGTCCCCCAGAGTATCTTAATTTTGAAACACTTACAAAGCTTTGTTTGGCTGGTTCACTGTATTCCTAGTGGGCTCTTCTGGAGGATGGGTTACTTGCAGTGGTTTACCTTCCATGGATTTGAATATTTAAAACATTGGATTCTTCAAGGTTGGATTCTGGGTTATGCTGGTTCTTGTTTGGTTTGGTTTTGTTTTAAATGTGTGCTTTCCTTTTCCCAGGGTCTCTGCCATAATCACTGATAGGAGAGGATGGCATACAGGCATTGCGAGGCCTCTTTGGGAGTTGTGTTTAATAGGTGTCCACTGACTGCTAAGCTAGCTCAGAGCTCTCCAGTGGTTCTTTATGGCCATGGGTAACTGTTTCCTGTGTGGCTTATCTTGTTTTCATTGTGTTAAGCTTAATAGTTACTTTGCAATAAGTAACACAATCCCGAAGTACTGAGTTCTAGCTGCAGCTGTCTATAATGTCACTGGCAGAACACTTCCTTTACCCATAGATGGTGCTTTCAGTATCTCAGTCTATAATGTCCCTGGTAGATCACTCACTGCATATATGAATAGTGTTTTCTTTATTTTTATGGTCCTATGGATAGAATTCAGGGCCTTACACATTTTAGTACTCTACTAAGCTACATTCCCAGTTCACTTTTTTTCTTTTCTTTCTTTCTTTCTTTCTTTCTTTCTTTCTTTCTTTCTTTTTTTTTTTTTTGAGACACAGTCTCACTAATAGGCTCAGGTTGGCCTTGAACTCACTCTCTTCCTCTTTGTTTCTGTTTTCCAAGTAGCCGAAATTATAGACCTTTATTACCCTTAGACCCTCACAATGACCCTGTGAAGCAGGGCTCTTGAGTCCCATTTGAAAGAGGTTATTTAGGGCCACGCCTCTGGGTACCACTGGGCAGGGTGTATAACTCTCTTCTGTCCATGCCAGGATTTCTGAATTCTAACGTCTGCTAATCCTGCCCTGATTTCTTACTGGGTTATTATAAGGGCCATTAACAATGGTGCTTTTTCTATAAAGCCTTTTATGTAATAAGTAGGCATTCAGGAAGCATCTGCTGCATGAAGATTGAGAGAGTTTGTCTACTTATTTATTCAGGAAGCGTTTTCCCGAGCAGTGCACATGATCCTAATGTCATGAGACAGCAGAGATAGGTCCCTGGGGGAGGGAAGGAGAGTACTTCACAGGAAGACACTATGGGGAAGAGGAAAGACAGAAGCAGAGAGACAGAGGTAGACAAAGAGAGACCAAGACAGATAGATACAGATAGAGAGACAGAGAGATGAAGAGAAGCAGAGGCAGATAGACCTAGAAAGGCAGAGACAGACACAGGGAGGGCCAAAGACAAACACAGAAAAGAAAAAGACAAATGAAGAGAGATTAAAAAGCAGAGAGAGATAGACACAGACAAAGATAGAGAGACAGAGACAGACAGAGGCAGAGACATATAAAGACAGGCAGAAGAACTATGAGGTGCATTGTGAGTAAGGAGATGACAGGGGAAAGTGGTGCTATCTGACAGATCCTCCTTGGTCAGGATAAGGTGATGGGATCAGAGGAGGCCCCAAGAGAGTAAAAGTTGACAAACATGGCTGTGTTCACACTGCAGTGATGACTTCTCACATGTAGCTTGAAGAGTGAACTGGCAGAGAACAAAATAGGATCTGGCATGTATAAAAGATATGTGAGGGGTGGTGTCAATCATAGCCCAGGTAGCTTGGCCATGGAGTAAACAAGACCCATGCTCAAGTGATCAGAAGAAGGGGCAATGGCAAGAACAACCTGTGGCCTAGGACCTTTCCAGGTAGGAGTGCCAAAAATTGATGGAGAGGTCCCAGGAGGAAACTCATACCTACTAGCTTATTTGTGGTTAGGAAGAACAGAAAAGCCAACTAAGGCTTGTGCACTAAACTTGTGTTCCCTTGTAGATATCAGTTGGTAGGTGGCCTCAGTAAGGTGGGGCTGGAAATGAGATTTGAGGTGGTCATCAGTGGATAGGATTTTGTCCAAGCCCCTCACTCAACTGTTCCCTGGAAAACACCACTGGAAAACTATGTGTCACCCACCACCCACTGCTGCCCATCCCAACAGCATTTCTAGCCAGACCTATTGTCTACCACCCTACTGCTAGAACACAGAGTACTGTGGATGTTAATATGGGAGAGGGCTACAAGAGGCTTTCAACAGAGGCAGAGAGACTGCAAGGAATGCCAGGGTTTTGAGATGCCCCAGTTGCTGAGAGGAGGACTTAGACATGCAAACACACAGGCTCCTGAGGACACAATGCACACAGCCAGCCACAAAGCGTGCATGCATGGTGAGAAGAGGAAAGCACCAGGAGGGCTGTGCCTGTTACTTAGGATCCCTGTCCCACTTGCATCCTTGAGGGAAGGCTGGCCACAGCATGACTGAGACCCAGATAGCATCAAGAGTCCTGTTACTGAGGGAGGAATCAGGATTTAGGTTCACTGGTTGCCTAGTGCATTAACTCATTCAGGAAATGTGCATCATTGGCTTCTGAAGGAGTCACCTTCAGAAGTGCGGAGGATTCTAGGTTGTCCTGAGTCTCTCTGTGGAGCACAGGAAATAAAGCATTTAAACATTCTTTCAAAAGAATTCATGCCACTGTATTATTCAATTAAAAAGCTAGAATTTTGAATTTCTTCATAATATACTTAACTGCACACTAGGAACAGTAGTTAAGTTGTAACTATGTACCAGTGTATTTTCTTAGCTTGTTAACTGTCTTCTGTGAAGGGTGGTTAACAGATGTCTAGTTTATTTGAAAACTTCATATTCACTTTTAGTTTAAAATTGTCATAAACAAATATTCTGGACATTGCAAATACTTAATAAAATTTGCTCAAAATGTATATTTGATTCTTTCCTACAGATTTTTAAACAAACATCAACTACTATAAGTCAGACACTTACTCCTTAGCTTAAAAAATGCATTTACATGGCGTAGTCCAATATTAGACACATACTTCTTTGAACATTAACTCAAAGAAGTAAAGTATAAAACAACTATTAACCTTTGACACTGCCCCCACCCAAAGCTTTCAATTCATGAAATCTAGTAGAGCTGCTGGTTACTGCAGAAACCCAGTTCAAAACTTGAGCCATTTTCCAGACCAGCTCTGGCTGAGATTTGGTTCCCTGGGATTCTTACATATATAATTCCTCCAGTTGCTAAAATCCTACTTAGCGTCTTTCAGAAATGCTCTCTATACCTAACTCTGGTTTTATCAAGTTGTTCTCATGTCTGGCCTCTGCCTGTCCACTTCTTGTTCACAATGTGAACAATGTGTTGACTGTGACATCAGGCACAGTCTTGAGGCACTTATCTGGCCAACAGCCTGATGTGGAAGGTTTCACTCTTTCTTTTTGGAACATTGGTTGGTGCTGCAGAGGTTGTGTTTTCAAACTCCCACTGGCAGGCCTAGTCTTGGCAGATACAATGCTCAGATTCCAGAACATAGGCTCAAGGCAGGCTCTGCGGTCTGTCTGTCCTGCTTGCTTTCAGTTTTCCATACAACATCTTACTGAATAATGCTGACTCACTGGAAGACAGTTCTCAGGCTTACCACTCATGGGGAATACACTGGTTCACTGGCCACATGGAGCATTGAGGATTCTTACACAAATATAGAGCCATCCCCTGCTTTCTACCCATTTCCACACCTCTTTCAAGAACCTGCTACCATGTATACTCAAGCTTCAGAGGCTTCCTCTAATAGGTACCTCTTGGCTGCCTCCCATGCCTCCTTCTATGCCAGCAAAATATCCAGCTCATGCCAGGGGCAAAGACTCAGCTGGGTTAGACAGGATTTTCCATCACGTTTGTAGCTATTATAGCTACAATGTGGTTGATTTTCTTCTCCTTGTTATTCTTCTCTGGCAATTTCTGCCTTTAGAAGCCAGATTCACAGCTATTATTCCAGTGAGGCCAGTGCAGCAGTAGAATCAATCCCTACCTTGAACTAAGACAAGGGCTACAGAATTAATAAATTTTACCTTGTATACACATTTCCATTCTACTTTAGCTTCTGTTGTTGTCCAATATGGCCCCACCCTTTATAAAGGATAGCCATCCTTTCTTCATCTTTCCCATTCTAGAGTTCTCTGTTCATCCATGATTCCTACTGCTGGCAGTTTCTTCTCCTGCTCATCATTATGGACCATTTCAAGTTCCTGATTCTCTATCAAGTCAGTCCCAATCAGACTACAATTCAATATTGTTTATCCTATATTCTGCAAGGAGATATTTCCTATCTATTGTAAACTACCTTGACTACTTAACATGTGCAGGTGCTGGCTTATTGTATTAATGTAACAGTTTTGGGGTGGGTTAGGGATGCTGCCAGATATCAGTAATCCTGGGTCCCCATAGTACATGACGAGAAGGTTTCAAAAGTTCTGTTTCTGTTGGTTCACTGCACAAACACTTGGCACTGGCCTGAAAGCTTTTATGCTTGGTTCTACCAGCTCCTACCTTTTAGTAAAATACATGTAGCTTCGTGTCTGCCCATAAAAAGTATTGATTGCCCTTGACATTTGTGAGATTAGAATCCTGAGGATGTTAAAACTGTTCCAACAGCCAAGCCTCTCATCAGCAGTAAGACTGGCAGATTAATCTGGTCCATTCATGCCGTTAAACTACTGGGGGTATGCTTTAAGTGAGGTTCTATTTAACCAAAGAGCTTGGGTGGCTAAGAGGCTTTCCAAACGTGTTCATTTCAATATGGCCTAGTGACCTATCACACCACTAACACATACAGGGGAAGAACCTTAAAAACCATCTGATCTACCTTTGACCTAGAAAATGCAGTGGTATACCAAAGTTCAAACATTCAACAAGACTCTCTGTGTCAAAAACACCTCTTATATCCATCCAAAATGAAAACTGACATGTGCATATTCAGAGAAAAATGTTTCCTAGGGACCTAGCCACACTATACATTTCTAGTTCTCACTGTGAGACACCCTGGTTACATCAGCTCAAAGCAACATGTCCAGACAGACAGTTGCTGGGAACTGATTCCACTCACTCAGCTTGTCCATCATGTGGTACATTGGTATCATTTCCATTTGCTTACTCAAGTTGGCAATGATATGCATGATCAGAAAGGTTGAGCATGTACATAATGATACAGCTCTGGGTCTATCTTCAGCTCAGTGGAGAGATGTGTCTTTGGGTTCATGGTGAACAATGTGGCAGCATCCTTGGCAAAGCACTTTTCAACTCTGTATGTCATTGTACTCAGTGCCACAGTCCCCCTGGTCCAGAAGCCTCTAAGGATTCACCAGTGCTACTATCATGATTTCTAGCAGGTGGAGCTACAGGCCTGACTATGCTAGTTGTGTCTCTAGCAACGTAAGAAAGTCAAGGAGCTAAAATCTACCCTTCATGGGAAGGCAGAGCTTATGAGATGCATGTATGAAAAGTCAGTGTGTGTGAGGACAGTGTGCATATATGAAAGCAGTGTGGGCAGTGTGTGTGTGTGTGTGTGTGTGTGTGTGTGTGTGTGTGTGTGTGTGTTGTTCGCATGTGTGTGCAGTGTATGTGGAAGCACTGTGTATGTGAGAGCAGTGTGTCTCTGTAGCTTGTACATGTGTGAAGGCATTGTGTGTGAGGACAGTGTGCATGTGTGAAAGCACAGAGATGTGAGGGTAGGCTTGTGTGTGTGTGTGTGTGTGTGTGTGTGTGTGTGTGTGTGTGTGTGTATGTGTGTGTTTGCATGTGTGTGCAGTGTATGTGGAGGCAGTATGTGTATTCAGACATGTTTGTGAGGGCCCTTCATTCTTTAATTTCACGGTATCTCCTGTAATAGTGTCTAGTGCCTTGGGCTCATTGGACTTTCTTAAAGGCAGATCAGTTTTATAGATTGAAAGATATGGAAGGATACCAGGCAATAGGGAGAGATGAGTAAGTGTACAATGCACAGAATTTTGACCCCTTTGGGTATGCTTGTTTTCTCAGGGTTTGCTAGATGCTATTGTGATGACTGATGACACAAACAATCTGTGGCATTGTGCCATCAATGGAAAATTCAAACAAACAAAACAGCAGAATCTGAACCTGGAATGCAAGGGCAGAGGCTATAATGAAGTGAACATCATTCTACCATCAGAGATGATCACCCAGTATGAGCTCTGGCGAGCCCTGAGCATACTCCCAAAGATGCAACCCAGAGGTAAGTTAGCCCAGTAAAGAGAGAAAGCTCTGATGGCCTTTGCTGCCCACTCTGCTCTTTGTATGTCTGTGGCTATGCAGATTGCTCTGGGTGGGCATGCACTGAGTTCTGACCTCTGCTGGGCTCACAGCTTAGCCTTATTGGGGATGCCATGCCCTTCTTGTGCACTGACTAGCTGTGCACTGGCTTTCATGCTTCCTTCAGGGGGGGGTCACCCTGGTATGAAGATGCATAGCCCACTTTTCATTTGTTTTTCCTAAAGTGATTATCATGCAAAACAGTGTCTCTGGGATGGACAGAAACAATAGGCTAGGTTCTCAGCTAGCTGTACTCCTTCTTGGTGATAAACTTCTGAGTGACAGCAGACAGATGCCAAGACTTCTGTGTACATTGGCTAGGGTTCTCTACTTAGTGTCAACCTGGGTGTCCTTGAGCCCTTTCTTGGCCACTCCTTGTCAGTTTCTATGTCCAAGTCATTTCTCTAGCACCTTTGAGTTGCTCCTTTTCTCTATATTGGCCTGCCACTACCTCTGCTAAAACCAGATGCTTTCAGCTGGATCAGCCACTGCTTCCTTTTACATCATCCTCCTGAAATTCATGGACAGGTGGACAGATGGCTTCTGTGAAACACCTGGTTCTTCCTGTCTGTCATCATCAGTCCTTTACCTAAACCCTCCTCTTATCTGTCTGTGCCCCAACTTGCTATTTATCTCCTTTATCTCCTGCCTGTATAACTTCCTGTTTCTTCTCCTACCCTCCTCTGTTGTGCCCCCTTCTTTTACTTCCCTGGAAGGTAGAGATCTGAACACCTTCTGTTCTTATAATGCTCTTGCAAACTGGCCCCTGTGAGTTCCCATCCCCCAGCCCTGCGTCCCAAGGACTGGACATCAGCAGTGTCTCCTTCTGACCTTGAGGTACTGTACACTTCTAGCAACACACTCTCAGTGCTGTCCTCTGCCCTGCAGTACCCTCTGTGCCCTCTCTGCCTTCTTTCTCAGCCCTGGACTCGTTCCAGACACTGCCATCACCCTGTGCCAGGCTGAATCCTCCAGGCATTGCCGCTCTCCTGGGATGATGACTCCAGTCAGGGAGGGGTTAGTGCTTGGACTGTGTGGTTTCTGCCCTAAGCTATTCAAGGTCTGCCCCTCAGCCTTTTGTAGTGTAATATGTGATGGTTTGATTAAGAATGCCCCACAGAGGCTCATAGATTTGAATGGTTGGTCATGAGGGAGTGCCACTATTTGAAATGGCTAGGAGGTATGGCCTTGTTGGAGAAAATGACTGGTGGTATGCTTGACCCACGTCAAGCCCAGAGTCTTTCTCTCTCAACCAGTGGATCAGGAGGTAGCTCTCAGCCATTTCTCCAGCATAATTTCTGCCTGTGTGCTGCGATGATGATAATGGACCAAACCTC
Source organism: Cricetulus griseus (assembly GCF_003668045.3). Classification (NCBI taxonomy): domain Eukaryota; kingdom Metazoa; phylum Chordata; class Mammalia; order Rodentia; family Cricetidae; genus Cricetulus; species Cricetulus griseus. The sequence goes on along the minus strand of NC_048600.1, from coordinate 31,871,625 downwards.
TGAAACTGTAAGAATGCCCTCAATGGAATTATTTCTTCTAAAAGAGTTGCCTTGGTCAGTTATGTGGTTGTTAGTGTTAACTCTGATGAAGATTCATAATGAAAAGGAGCAAGCTGAGAAAATGACTAGACAATGTACAGATTGAGGAAAAAAACCACTCATTTTTCCAGAAAAATTAAACTAATCAGAACAACCTGTGCATGGCCAGGGTGCTTATGCACAGATCTTGTAGGGGCATGCAAGTTTGAGACTGACCTACAGAAGACAGGCTTCCAGGATTTGGAAAGACTCTGAGTTTATCCCAAAGATTGTTCTTACAGGACAAAGTGTCCAGGTAGAAAGGGCTGCTGAGCCTGAAGAGTGTATGTAGGCAGGGGAAGGGGGTACAAGATAGAGGGCTGTCTGCTTCTCTCATGTGAGCCATCAGAAAGTGCCAAGAGATAGGGTGGGGCTAGTCCTGTCTCTTTGGGGTCTTTTCCCATTACATGTGAGTCTGCCAAGACCTGGGTGGCTTCATTTTATCATCTAGAGACAAATACTAACCTTTATTTTTAAGTTAAATGTGGAGGAACCTGACAGAATGAGTGGCCAACAGACATCAAAGGCTCTGTTCACCACTTCTAGATGACACTCAAATGGCCTTATAAAAACCTTCAGGCCCTGTCCACATATTTGTCCTCATTTCATCCAATGGCTAGAGCCTAATTCCTCTTTGCACTGGGTCTGGTGGAGGGATAAAGGGAATTTTCTAGGTGGTTGACCTAGTGACTGGGGACTTTATATGGCTGTGCTCCAGTCTGACCATAAATGGTGCAAGATACCTAGAGGGCACACTGATGACTCATTTTGTAGCTATGGTTTGAGATAGCTATGAAGGGTGATCCCTCAGTTCCTCTCCTCAGTCCTGGGTCTAGAAGCTCAAGGCTGAACAGGTGACTGCTGAGTTCTGGGATTCAGGCTTGTCTGTTTCCCAGTTCATTGACTGAGCTATATTCAGTCACACCTTGGCCCAACCTGAGAGTAAGTACCCTGGGAGGCTAGCTCATTCTCAAAAGGGGAAAGACGTTGCTTAGCATGCTAACCATTCTGTCTTCCAGAATGCTATTGAAAAGACATTGTAAGTAAAGCAGTCAATCTTTTAAAAGGGTGGTTGTTTTCTGGCTAAGCAGGAAACATCTTAGACATGATGACACAGCATCCTCTTTCCAGGGAACAATAAGGGCTTCCTGATCTTTGGCTATAGGAATATGGTATTGCCAGACCCCATCCTACAGGTAAGGGACCCAAACACTGAATCCCCATGTCTTTTACTCAGAGATATAAGGTTATTCTATCCTCCAGGGGAAACCAAAGCCCTGAAGTGTCAGCAAAAATACTACTCTAAACACTTGGGCATTGTCAACAATAAGAGAGTCACATGAATTACAGCACAGTCTCAGGATGGAATTTAGCATCATTAAAATATCTAATGACAAGGGAAAGGCTTATATTAAGTTTTAAAATTTAAAAATAATTACAAAGTTTCAGCTCTAACATGAAACCAACCTATAAAAGAAGAATCATGATATATTGAAAACCACAAAAAAGAATGTGAAGGTGTGTCCTCACACCCTGAGCAGGTCAGGTGATAGAAACTGGATGGCAGGACCCTAACATGTGACAATAACGGAAGCACCCCATTTCCATGGGGCTGCTGTAATTCAGACTCCTCTTTATTTAAGAAGCATGACCAACCTTTATTTGAAATTCAAGTTTGAGCCAATCTCAGTGTTTCTCTGGTTACTCCTGCCAGCTGCATTGCCTGAGAGCCCACAAAGGGCACTTACACAGTCCAGTCTTCTTCAGCTACCCTTTCTCTTCCCAGTGTCCTGGAAGCTGCCCTGTGGCTGGGGGTTCCGCTGACCTGGGAGCCCTGTGTGTGCTTAGGTCTAAGACTAAGGATGCCCCAGAGATAGCTGATGGACAGACTCACTTCTAGGATACTGAGGTATTAGAAGACTCTGGGCTCGGTTCTCCCAACCTACTTTTTCAAACTTGTTTGAAACAAGTTGGGCCAATACAAGAAGTTTGTCATTATCCCACTAGCCTCTGGAAGGCTGGGTTCCTTTCTCACTCACTACAGTTACTGCCTCCTCTCCCCAACCCGCTGGTCACCTTTGGAGTAAGTGGGTGGGTAGGCAGCTGAGTGGGGCTGGAGGAAAAGAAAGACCATTTCCAGATTGGGTAGAAAGAAATATGGGGAAGGAAGACTGGCTAAAAGGATTAAGTCCCAGTGAAAGGAGGGGACTGGGCCTGCTGTGATGTGCAACTCAGGAGGCCATTGCTTATTTCCAAGGGATTCTGAGAACTCAGGGATCCTAAAACTGGCTACATAGGGATGGGCTTGCTATGTCCTAGGATATGGCTGAATAGGAGACTACCTCTACTATGTTGGCCTTGCTAAATCCTCACAGTCCTTCTGTGTTCCACTGTCCTCATCCTGACCACATTTGCTAATATGGAGAGGACAGGTGGACAATGAGGACCTTATGGCCACTTCTGGGCTTAATGTCCCTCACCACCATACTAGTTGTGGCTCTAGAATTAATTATGGTAGCCATGGAAACTCAGGGGAGGATGTATCCTGGCCACACTTAGGGGGTGTAACATCAGGCCAGCTCCTAGGTATAGGAAGGCCCTCCCACATTGCTGCATGGCCCCGTTGTACCTCATTTCCCAAACTCTTGTGCTTGGCGAGATTGACAGACACAGGACACCTCGGCTTTTCTGAGGCAGAATGTGACACTCGGCCTTCCCTGCTCTCCTACTACTTTTCTCATGCCAGCAGGGAGCCAAGGTCTCATTCAGAGGACAACAAGCCACCTGATTGGCTGGGGTGATGAGAAGTCGGCAAGATGAATTATTAATGGTAAGAATTGCATCCAGGAGGTTTGTGTGTTCCTGCTCTATCCTCCCTGGAGTCTCAGGAAATGAATCCTTTTATACACAGGCAGCATCCTTCTGTGTCATCTCATAGCATTAGCCGCTATGTACAGCCCTGCAGAGCAGCCAATGAAAGTCAGGAGCAGGTTGGAGAGCCTGAAATCACACAGTGGCCCTGTGAGCTCTCCACAGGAAGGAGGGTGGCTTATCCCAATGTGTTCAGAGCAGCAGAAGCTCCAGAGACAACACAAGTCCTTTCTCAATGGGGAAGAAGAGAGTCCTGAAGGGTTTTTCATGGTCTCCAGCAGACATCCTGATCATCTTCTAGTCTTGATGCCTTTCCTTTGTTATCTATTGGGGCTCCATAAAGGTATTGGGGATAGCTGTATAAAAGTGGATGGTGTCCCCGGGTGGTGGTGGTGTACACCTTTAATCCCAGCACTCGGGAGGCAGAGGCAGATGGATCTCTGGGAGTTCGAGGTCTACAAGAGCTAGTTCCAGGACAGCCTCCAAAGCCACAGAGAAACCCTGTGTTGAAACCATCCCCCCCCCCCCCCGAAGGAAGGAAAAAAGAGAGAAAGAAAGAAAGAAAGAAAGAAAGAAAAGAAGGAAGGAAGAAAAAAGAAAGAAAATGGAAGGTGTCCACAATACCTTTCAAGTCTCAGAGTATGCCCTGGCCCTCCAGGACCTGCAGGTAGCAAGGAGTGGCTGACCCTGGAAAAGTGGCTTATCCCATGTCCTGAACCTCCCTGAAAAGGCGATTTCCCCATCTTTCCCAGGGGGAAGACACATCTTATAGACTGTTCCTTAGTGCTCAGCTTCACAAATGCATCTGTGGTCTAAATCAAAGTGACATCTCAGTCACTGCAGTCAGTTATGATCCTGGCCACTAGTGTATGTGTGTGTTTCTCTCTCTTGGGGTAGTGATAGTGGGTGGGGGTGCTGGGGCAGGGTGAGGACACTGGTGGACTGTACATTCTGTGGACATGAGAGCAGGGGTGTTCACTCCATTTGTGTAGGGTTGCTGCCCATACTTTGGATGTGAGTTCTTGTTCTACATGTTCTCCCTGTCAGGGAGTTAGGACTTGAGTCCTCAGTCACTGTTAAATTTCAAATGGGATCAGGACTGGGTGGATGCTCAGTTCATCTAGGTTGGCCTTAGCTATCTCCCCAGGCACCATATCCTTTTCTAGAGAGACCTTTTGGTCAGAAATGCTCTTCTTGGTGTCCTTGTCAAACTCAGAGCCACAGAGTCCTTGGGATACCAAAGTACTGATGGCTGAAGCCCACCCACAGTTTCTGATGCAGTAGATCTGGATAGGGGCCCAGTGCTTGCCTTTCTAGAGTGTTTCTAGGTAGTGCTGAGGTTTTGTACTTCACAGCTGGGTTAGGTGAGTGTGAGATTCTGCCAATAAGAAATGGCTCCAGAATGATCATGGGACCCTGTGGAGCCCTAGAGATATGACAACAGCTGTCAGTATCCAAGAAGTACTTCAGAGTCTGGAGCAGCTACAGCTGTTTTCTATGGTGTATATGAAGTGGGTGCAAGAGAATGGAAAGAGAGCTGGAGGCAGGAGTAGTGGCCCCTGGGTAGGGTTCACCTCTGCATCTGTGTCACCAGGTGGGAGGGTTAATGATGGATCTCATAAACTAGTATGCACCCCTGGCAACATCTAAAGCTACACAGAATACTGAAATCTCATTGGATCAATACCATAGTCAGAAAGGAGGGTTGCTTCCTTTCAAGCTCCCCCCCACCCCCAACTTTGAAGTTTGTTTTCTAACCATATTGTGCTACTGAACTTTGAAGACACTGTTCCCTGGAAGGCAGGGGAGAGCACAGAGAAGAAATAACAGGTCTTTGAGAGTTAGAGTCTAGAAGGCTCCTCCAATTATTCCTCCATGTTCTCGTTGTGAATCTAAATGATGATAATTGCTTTACTGATGCATGAATGTCCCTAGATATGGGTGTGAAGAACAAGAATGCAGCACTGTTCCTAGTACAGGGTCCTCTGAAAGTCTATAGTGTGTGCCAGGGTTGAGAAGTAGCTTTTCCTCCACTTGGTTGTACTGTGGTAGTGAGGTGCTAATACCCTTTAAGATGACGGATCTTATAGGAGAGGCATCAGTCAGGGGACCCAGCCACTAAGGACACTGTTCTTTGGGCTTAGGGTTAGAGAGCTTGGATTAGTTTCTGAGCTGCTGGGCCCCTCCAGCCTCTGTTTTCCTGCTTAACAGCGTGTGAAGCCTTCTTTTCAGGGTCCCACATATAAGATCAATCAGCAGAACCCTTTCTGGTACAGCGTCCAGACGGGGGCATTTTGTAACAGCAACATGAAATGAACTAGATGCTGATTGAAGATGCTAAATCTACAAGGAGTGGAGCAGCCCTCAGAGCCATCTTAAATCAGCCTGACTAGAAGCCTTCATTCTTTCACCTCCCTGCTCCCAATCTCAATCTCCTTGCCTCTCTGGTAAGTAGGGACACATACCCCTGAGACTATGCAGACTACCAATCACAGCAGTCCTTCTGTCAGCAGACAACCACCTCTCAGATGAGAACTAGCTGGAGTCACAACATTGGGTCCCTGAAGGATATTGTCCCCAGCTGTACAGCTGGGCCAGCTCCTCTGACACCTGCCTGTAAGCAACCCGCTGCCTTCTCAGAAGTCATCTCTGAGCATACTGATATTCCTTATGATTCTTGCACAGATGAATTTGAGTGAACCATGGACCTTTTGGTAGGTCAGCACCGGCACTAGCCACACTATCTATCTATTTTTCTGTTCTTTTTGTTGATGTTCCAAAGCTGCTAAGATCACAGGTGTCCAACCTTCAGGCAAGGTGTCAGGCCAAGATAATTGGCGAATCCAGAAACGACCTGTTCAAATCACAGCCCTTAGATTCTCTGCCAGGACATGAGTTCCTTGTTCTCTTTGAATGTAGAATTATGAATATATATATATATATATATATATGCATATATTCAGCTTTTCAAACATCAAGAATGAGAGTAAACATATTATGTTTGCTTTGTGTATCAAATCCACAGAGTCACAAAGGAGGCAGGGGCCAGATGTGTGGCAGACAGCTGCAGACTGACTGTTTTCTTAGGAAAAGGGCCAAGAGACATTTTAAAATAAAGGATTTACTATGATAATAAAGGTTAACTGCCACCACAGTCCAAAATGACAGTGCCCAAATGTATCTGTGCAGATACAACTCCTAGTACAGCCCCAGAGTAGCAGTGGTCAGGGACAGCTAGCTACTTCACCCAAATAAATCCCTGGGTCTCAACATTTTTTCCTCTTTGTGCTGCTGTGGTCTGTTCTCAAATTAATGTTAAAATATGTATGCCCTAACTTGTGATTTACAGAATTGGTGACAAACAGTAAAAAGGACAGGCATGCCATAAAGCTTATGGATGGGGTGACGGCAGGCACAATGATGCCTCATAAAGAATGGAGGGGAGTAAATACAGATAGGCTGGCTAGGTAGCTGTGTGCACTGAATCCCTTATAAACATCCCATGGCGCACCCTGCTGCAAGGCAGCCCCGTCGTTAATTAGAACATCCGGCAGACGCTGCAATGTATCCATGCACCCAAGTGGATCTTCATTTTTCACATGCGGGGCCTTACTAATTAAAATCAGCTTTGCAATTAAACGTGGAAAATTGTGTTAAACTTTCAAGCGTGGTTAGGAAAAAATGCAATTATTTTTAGGGTGTTTTATTTCAATGCAAATGAAATTTCTATCTACATGAAGCCAGGGAAAGCAAAGAGGATGGCATAGGGGCTCTCTCTGTTCCTTCTCCCTTTTCTTTCTTTCTTTCTTTCTTCCTTTTTTTTTTTTTTGGATTATGGATGCTCCTCTCAGTTGCAAGCTGCAATGCTCCCCTATCTCTCAGCCAGTACCTGGCTGGGTTCCAAAGCTTTTAGTGAGTGCTCTCTGTCAAGGCATGAATAATATCAGCCTGAGGCTGTTGGCAGAATCCAAATGAGGCATGCATACATCAGGAAGCAAGCCCTCCACTTCAGCTCCCAAGCAAGCTCCTGTGAAGACAGGCAATTATTCACCCACCGGCTGCCCTGGCAATCATACTGGTGGGCAGAAAGGTGCGTGAAATGGAAGAGAATTTGAACAAGGAGTACACACAACAAGCCAGAGAGAGAGGACCCAGTAATTTCCTAATAAAAAAAAGAAAGAAAGAAAAGCTACCATTTGAAGCTTGTAAATTTAAAAATGTGAACTGAAAGATTTAGCCTAGTGTTTTCTAAATTTGAGAGGGCTGAAATATAGCTATTCTCATCTGCTAACTTCAGGGTGCTTGTGAAGTGCTCAGAGACTACAAGGCTAAGTTATGCTTAACATGTTAGTTAAGCAGGAATCCATGCTTAACTAATAAGTAATTAAAAAAAAATCTCAATGTAAATGAAATCGCTTAACTGTCAAATCAGTCCAGAAGGCCTCATGAAACACACAGGTAGTAAATGTGTCCGGGCTGTGTGCCCCTTACTTCTCCCCCTTGTGTGTGTGGGAGGCTTTTACAGAAATCATTTATACGTAAGCAAATATAATTCATTTCACACATATACACCTAACAATTTTTGTGAGTGAAGTTAAAATTCCAATTCTTACACAGCATTTAATATCACTCTAGTAAATACTAATAAAATGTCATTATTACTTAATTTTTTGTTGGAAAAATTATTAAGATATTAATGGAAATAAAGTAATAAGTATTTTGAGGATGAAAAATAGATTTCTGTGGAAATTTTTTGACATTCGGCTTTATAGCTTGTGTCTCAGGCTCAGCTCATAAAGCACTCCAGATGAATGACAAAGCCTTTGATGAGGTACCACACTCACACAACCCAGGCTCATACCCACGCTCACAGAACAACACTCACACCCACTCCCACTCACATCCACAGTCACACAACTCACATTCATCCCCACACTCTCACAACCCAGACAGGCAGGGGTTTCTTTCACTTGTCAGCAACCCAACCACAGAGAATCAGCATTCAGTTTAGGGGAGGACACCAGCAATGCACAGAACCAGTTCCCACTCTATGCCTGTCCTCTGCTAGGGTCTTCTACATTTTCAGAGTTGCTCCCAGGGAGCCACTTGCTGAGTTGTTAAACCTCGGGTCCTCACCTACTCGGTAAAGCCAGGAGAAAGCCATATAGCAACTTGATGAATGTTATGTCTGTGACTTACAGATGTTCCGTTTCTCCCACCAAAACCTAACTGCTGGCATGCAAGAGAGCTCTAGTCTTTGGCACTTTGAATGTCCACAGGTCCTACATGCCAGCTTGGGCATGTGGGGTGGAGAGTGCAGTGGCAGCCAGGCTTTGGGACCTAAGACGACCCTGAAGAAACTCAGAAAGAATGAGAAGCAACGATCCAATTAGACTGTACATTTGGGCTTCTCAGGTTATCTCTGACATCCTCTTAGCACAAGGTAGGAAATCTTAGCATAGTAGAGGAGCAGGGAAGCTGCACACACAGAGCCATACACAGTGTGACAGTGTTGGTGATAAAAGGAGGCCATCTTCACTGTGTATAGAAGAGACCAGAAGGTTCAGAATATAAGAACTGCCTCCAATCCTCAGGGTACACTTTGTCAGGTCCCATCCTTGCATGCATGTCTTTGACATATTCACAGCTAGTGACATGAAACCATGTATGGGACAAAAGGCAGACTTGTGTCCACAGACTTTTGACAGTTCTGAAGGTCACCGTGTGTCCTATCTGTTAGTGTTCTGAGAAGCCAAGCCCAGATTAGCCGATGGGGGCACCAAAATGTCAGCTGAGGATGGATCCCTTTGTCAGCAATCCATTGAGATACCCTAGTGCTTGGTGCCAAGAGGGTGTTGCTCAGAGGGACTGATGTCATGCTGTGTCAGACACCTGAGAGTCTATCTCTTATGTTTCTCATCATTGCCCTGGCTGCCAGAAGACTCATACTGAACTTAGTACTGTATGAACTTGATATATCCTGCATTTCTATGCTTCTATTTCCTTTATAGGTTATACTAGCTTAATTTCAATTTACCATTAAATTGTGCAGTTGGATGTAGGTTTTCCAGAGTCCATAAATTATTGTGAGCTATTAACACAAACAAATAAATAGCCACAAGCAGTTTGTCTTTTGTTAAGACACAGTATAGGAATTGATACAAAACATCCCCAAATGCATATTATAATCCTACTCTGACCCTAATATTTAAATCCAAATCTTAAATTGTAAAATATTCTCAATTTACTGTCTCCTTTCCTAGGTTTTATCTAGTGGTTGGTTCTACTGTATTCCCCATTTCTCTGAAATCCACACCTCTGTTTCCATCACCCCAGAACACCCATCTGCTGTGACAGAGTCAGCATCCACAAGGAGACTGACCAACACGCAGAGCCTCACCCTTTGTGCCTAAAAAGCACAGATAGCAAACTAAAAGGGTGAGAAAATATTGATTTTCTTAATTAAAGGACTATATAATTAATAGGTACCATTTTACCTTGGGTTCCTCCACACACACTGATTTCTTTTTTCTTTACAACATGAACTGCCCACATCTGCCTCAAGTCATTTTGTGCATGCTCAAAGAGACACTTCAACATATTAAAATAACACCATGGACTGGGGGGACATAGAAGCTAAGTGAAATTGCAGCCTTAAGGAGAAAGCACTTGACAAGAAATACACGCCTAAAAGGATGAAAAGGGCAGATAATTTCATCCATGCCAGGCTGTGGCTCCCATGTCTGTCTACGAATAAGACAAGCCCCATGTCTAAGTCACATCAGACATCCCTTATAGGCACCACAACTGCCTCGGTGAACTGTGTGCTGGTATAGTGAGAATGGACAGGTCTCAGGAGCGGGAAATACTACAGCCAGCAGTTACTTTAAAACCAGAAAAATCAAAGCTAGACACAACCAAAATCTTCTAACCCTGATATACTGGCAGCTCCAAGATGTTAAAATGTATAATCTCTTGGCTTTGCTTGGCAGTTCTCACCAGTGTCCTGAAGACTCTGGAGTTCACAGCCAACCTGTCCTGTGGCCTCAGGTCATCAGTGGCACAGGGGAAGCTGGAATCCAGGTCTCCAGACTGGAGCTTTGGTTTCTACCCATACCACATTGCTTGTGTATTTTTTTGGTGAACATCTCAATTCAAACAGAGGGAATGAGTTCAGGATAAAATGTTACCATCATTTTTATATGAACAGGCTTGTGGGAAACTTTTCTAACTGGCATGGTTCTGTGTCTATCCTCATAGTCCACCTGAGTGCTTCATGCCAGAGTCAACCCTGAATTGGGAAATGAGGCCAAACTGCCTTCAGATCACCCTCAGAAACCATGTGTAAGCAGAGTACATAACCAAGGAAGAAATGGATATACATCCCTCATGGCCGCATCAACCAACACCTTCCAGGAATTCACCTTAGTGAAGAATCTGATAGAGATGGTAGGAGAAGAAAGTGCTAATCTCTCTGACTTGATCAGTGCTTGCTGTGAACATACCTTGAAATACCACAACACAACCCCATATAGTACAACAATTGTTTGTTCACAGAATAAAAACTACATGAATGTTTGCAATTATTCTTAGACATTTCTTTCTTTTTCTTCTTTTCTTTGCAAAACTGTGGCTAAGAAATGATATCCAGCACAATCCCAGTTAAAATTTGTTAACCAAATTTAATAATCTATTTTCATAGCTGTGATAGAGCTTAACTACCAGCTAATGAAGAGATGATTAGGAGAAAATAGACGCTGCCTGCTGTTTGCCAACTATTTTTCTGTTGAGCACACAATGCTGTCTTTAAGCACACAGACTAAGACCTTAATCGTGTACTTCTCCAAAGAGCAAAATTTACATTTTAGTTACTAGTCTCATTACCTGATTCAAAAATTTACAACTTTTTATGGTATGAATAGTGATGTAACATGTTAAACTTAGTAATTTAAAAATTTCTAGAGAAAAGTGGCCCCTGCCTCCTTTGGGGAAACCAGATGGCCATCTCGTGATGGATGCTCATTGAGCAATCCCCTGTGTCCTTCTGTGCCATCATGGAGATCTGGGGAATGATTCATGAATTTCCCTTTGATTTCCCAAAGTCACAATCAAAATAATAGCTTGATTTTACCCCAAAATTACTGTTTCACTGCAGAGGAAATAGAGAATGAGGATAAAGGAGAGGTCACCCTGAGTATCTCTGGCAACAACGGACTCCAATGTCAGTCTGGCCAACAGACAGCTTGTTGAACAGGATGACTTGGGAAAAATAAGTGAGAACAGCATCATCACAACTTGCAGGCACTTCTCACCTATCATGTCTGGGACCTTCATACAGTAGGACCCTTCTGTGTTTCCTGTCAGAGCAGATGTGAAGACAAAACATAGGTATGACAGCAGGCCACAGGTGTATGTAAGGTGCTTTTGCCCTGGTGCATTTTTTTTTTTTTTAGCTAAATTCCTTCCAGATGTTCTCCATACCCCTCACCATTAGGGATTCGAGACCTAGTATTTGTGAGAGTAACAAGGCCACCTGTCTTCAGGACTATGGGTGTGATCTGTCCTAACTCTCATCCCATGTGAGCATTCCCTCCAGCTGTCTGGGTATCGCCTCACTCTGCAGCCCAGAACAAGATCTCTTAGATGATGGGACCAAAGTTTCTTTATAAAGCTCAACAGGTCTTGCGTTAGTCTATCTCCTGAGGTTCACTGTCCTCAGTTAGTAGAAGTGAGGTCAGAGGGAAGGGCTCAGCCTTCCTCATGGATCATGGAAAGGCCAAAGCCTTCTGCATGCTGAGCATGGACTCACAGGTGAGAATGTAAGGCTCATCATAGTCTGTGCCAATGTGTACGCTGTTGTCAACATTGTGACGTGGAGTGGCTTGTGCTTGGAGAACTGTATGGCACATGGAGTTCATGGAGAAGTAAGAGAAAAGAAGACAAGGGGAGCATGCATTATATTCCCAAACACCTACCCACATGTCTTCACTTGCACTGGGTCTCTAAACAAGCCATCTTAGACAGCACATTGTGAAAAAGGCAGGCATTACCTTCTGTGTCGTGCATATTTGCCACTGACGTGACCACTGCCATCGCAGCCTGGAGTGGGACAGCTGCAACAGGAAAGAGCTGATTATATAGCTGCATGGGCTTCTGTGGGCACTGATGGCAGTAGGCCTCTCAGAGAGAGAGAGACAGAGAGAGAGAGAGACAGAGAGAGAGAGAGAGAGAGAGAGAGAGAGAGAGAGAGAGAGAGAGAGAGGAGAGAGAGAGAGGGAGGGAGAGGGGGAGAGAAAGAGTCGGGAGGAAGGGAGGGGGAGGGGAGAAGGAGAGAGGGAGGGAAGGACCAACAGAGGAGGAAAAGGGAAAGATCACTGACCAAGAGAGGAGATACAGGAATGATTTTTATCTGCAGATTCAGGAGAATTAATTTCTTCACGATAGCAGGCTATGAGCAAGTTGCCATTGAGTTCATAAGTACAGTATACCCATTCAGAGGCATAAGTTTTCTAAACTGCTGCTGGGAACACCTCTCCCCCCAAAAGCACTAACCTGAACAGCTCTTGTATGGCTGGCTCCACAGGAACTGCAGAAAGATGGAAAACATAAAAATTTATTTGATTTGTGTGTCACAGGTACTTTTCTCCCATGGAAAATTACCAAAAGGGTAGTGCTGCTGGGGGGGTCAGAGCAAACTGCCACAGCAGTTCTTTGGGATAAAAGTCCCCCCGCCAGTCTCAGAGACATGGGGAAGTGAACTTACCTCGAACCCCTTTGGACCGTGTGCGATGGCGCTTCTCCTCAGCGTCCACGTCCATCTGGGAATAGATTTTTCAGGTAGTCAGTGCCCTTGTCCTGTGAATGCAGACCGGCTGTATCTAGCACTTCTGATAATCCCTGGTACTCTAGTCATAGGCCCGTAATCCTATGTAGTTCTATAAAGGGAGGTCTCCACTGGGCAGCATGGGTAAGCAAGGGCTGAGCAGTCTTCAGTGTGTTCGTTTAGAATGATAAGCGAACCCGACCTAGTGATCACTAAACCGCTGCACTGTTCAGTCACAGAGTTGGATGGTTTTCCAGGAACCCAGCTCTCCTCTTGAGGATTTGCTTACAACACCTTTGGTTATCTGTATTGTATTTTGTACCAAGAACATAATAGACACACATTATCTTTACAAGAAAACAAAAAGTATGTAGATTTCCTTTGTAACTACCTAGGTTAATATGACAAGGAGTTTAGAGAAAAGAGATGAACAGAATGTCATTCACAACCATTGGAGGCTTCTTTTCCATGCTGTTCAATCTAAATCATCCAGATTCTTTTAGGTACACAGATCTTTGTCTGTGGCAGAGGACACATTATATACATGATAATTGACACGGAAAGGAAGCCCCTGATGGCATTCTGCTACCCTCCCTGCTCTCAGATAAACCCTTTGTTGTGTTAAGTGTCCAAGTTCTACCTCATCAGATCCTTTATCAATCTTGTAAGGAAAAATTTTGTGTTCCTTTCATCTATGAAAAACCTTACAGTTCTGAACTCAGGGATGGGAAAGCCACATATGCTGTAAATGTCCCCTTTAAACTATAGGGATGAACAGCCATAAGGTGAATATTTACTAATGCCTTTTTCTCCAGTTGTCCACAATGTATTAATTTAATAGATATGAGTATAAATTCATTCAATAGGTATATATGTAACTCTAATCAGTATAACATAGGGGTTGATAAGAGACTGGCAGTGGCAAGACATAAACAGTAAAAACTTCTCTCGGATTCCTTGATTATCATTTGTGATAACTCCATGTGTGATTTCTTTGCTATGTCAGGAATTGACAGGCTGCATTCCTCGGCATAAGATGGAGGACATTATGGCATATTTCATGTCTTGTCCAATGTACCATGTATCAAAGCCACTTACTCCTTGGAAAGAGACCCAACAGATGCCCATGGCCTTGCTAAGGGCATACCTTAATGGGTGAACTTGCCATCTGCTCTAACTTGGAGTGTCTGCACTCACTCTCCATGGATACAATGTGGTAACAACAGGGCACCTCATACAATAAGGAACATAAGCTCATTCCATGAATTTAATATCTATTCATGGGACCTGTCTGCTTCAGATACAATGCTGCACCTGATTAAGTATATAAAGGATAGCTTCAGAAAAAGAAGAGCTCATGGGATGTACATGCCTATACTATGGTACTTGAGAATCATATGTCCATGTATGGAAGGAGACTGCAACTTATCCCTGAACAAAGATATTTGAAGCCCTGTTAATTGATGGATAGATAGGTGGGTTGGCGGGTGGATGGATGGGTGGGTGGGTGGATGGATGGAGCCATTTTATGAGAAACTGCAGGCCTAGAGGTACCAGAGCACAGGCAGTGTACTGAAAGGAACATCTCCTGGATCAAAAAGGAAAAATGGCACTTGAAGGGAACACTGTGAGGCCAGTAGTGATCAGAAAGGTGACAGTGGGCACAGATGTACAGAGGTCATGTTAGCATGAGTGGGGTGAATCACAGAGATGTTATGGAAGAAGGAGTGACTTAGCTGTCGTCTGAGAAGATGGAGGAAGAAAATTGGGCTAAGAGGATTCATGTGGTTGCCTAGACAGGCTGGCTAGGATGCTGCCCAACTAACTCTGTGGGCTGGTCCCTTATTCCTAGAACATGATTATCTTGGGGAGAAGACATGGATGGAATAAAGGTACCTAAGAGACTGTTGGGGGTTTTCATATGGTACAGGATTTTCTTGGGCATCTTTTGCATCTCATACTACCAAGGCCTCTGTCCAGTTGGATCCTATTGCCTAAGCATGGACCCCTCTGAATGCTTTCTTTGTGTGGGGCTGTAGCTTAAACAGCACCCAAAGGGATGGACACATAGAGGCTCTAAAATTGCTATTCAACATGAGGTTTTTTAAAATAAAGCGAACTTTTAGCAAAATCGTACAGGACCAATGAAGCAAGAGAGAAAAGCCTGTAGTTCGGGAACAGTTCGTGTTCTGTAGACATAGTGTATCTTCTGAGACCCCTGTAAAGTTGTTCAGGGGGAGGGGGCATTTAAAATCCTATTCTTTAAGGAACTTAAAATTGAATTAAAAGTGCTAGGGTAAATTGAGTTGAGCAGTCAGTACTCTTACCCAGGGATAGTAAAAACTGTCTGTGGCGAAGGGTTGAGGGACTGATGGTCAATCAGATGTTTCAGGATAAAATGGGATGGGAGAAAGATATTCCAGGAACAGGAAACAGAACATGAAAAACAAAAATAAAACAAAACAAAAAACAACCCAGGCCATATTGTGGTGCTCACTAATGGCTGCTGTCAACAAGGTCTGTACCTGATTTCAGAAGGAAACAGCTGTCACTTTGTCTGTCACATTTACTCAGAATCTTGTGAGTAAATCCACTTTTATGATGTTCCTGGCTGTAGTTCATGGGGGAATGTCTAGTCCAAGCTATGGCAGACCATGCTCTTCTCCATGGGCATAGGATGGGAACACTGGCTCCTCAGCTAATGGCTAAGGTAGCCAAATAAGAACTATTTTATGTTTTTGCATTTAAATTTAGTCTTTTCTTCATTTTCATCATCATCATCATCATCATCATCATCATCATTATTAGACAAGGTCATGTCAGCCCTGGCTGAACTGGAACTCACTATGGAGACCATAAAAGCATGTGTCACTATGCCTGGCCATTTTGTATTTTTATTTGTTTTGCACATACAGGTCAATTCTGCCTTTGGAAATGGACAGCCATCTTCCTGCTAATTGCTTGTTATGTAATCACACTATTCCAGCCACACAGAAGGGCCTTTCTTGCTCTGTGCTAAATCCCTGTCACAGGCTCTGCTTTTCCTCTCTTCCCCTTTGGTCCTTCTGGTTTATCCAACACTAACTCCATTGGGATGTATTTTATTTTCTACCAAACAATGTTTTTTTTGCAAAGGGGATTAAGTGATAGATATATTTTCAAATGTCTAACCCAGCATTCTACATACAGAAGACACTAAATAAATGCTGAGCCTTTCTTTCCTTTCAGCTGAGGAAATCACAGGGTGAAACATTTCAAATTTGTTTGCATTCTACCCTTACAGATGTTCAGCAAATACCAACAGTGCGGTCTGCTTTCAGTGTAATGCATACACTGTGCAGTGACATTTTCTAATGCCACTCACACCTAATAGCGTGTGGTCAGAGGCCAGGTACTCCTGAAGGGTCCCTGCACA
The DNA here is from genome assembly GCF_003668045.3 of Cricetulus griseus. Classification (NCBI taxonomy): domain Eukaryota; kingdom Metazoa; phylum Chordata; class Mammalia; order Rodentia; family Cricetidae; genus Cricetulus; species Cricetulus griseus. The sequence goes on along the minus strand of NC_048600.1, from coordinate 31,855,438 downwards.
CTCTTTTCAGGAGCTCCATGCCCTTTATACACCACGATCTTAGAAAGATGGTTGGTTTTCTTCTGGTAACCCCTCTACTGAACACCATCAGTGGCAATCAGAGTCTGGAACTGTGACTCAGGGGCTCTTAGCTCAAGAGCTGCAAGAGCTTCCTTAGCTGTACCAAGGACGACTCCATAGCAGCTCCCAAAACCCAGCTCTGCCCTCCTTGCCACTGGAGATGGTAACTGCACTCCTTGCCTGGGTCTCTGGAGTCCCCATCAGCAATTTACACTAGGGAACCCACACTAAAAGGACTACATTAGCATCCATCCTTTTTTTTCTCCATTAAGCATTTTTATTTTCAAACTAATGATAGATGTTTCTCAAGAATTTTAAGTGGTTTTATACTTAAAGAAAAGTCTTGAGTTTAAGAAATTGGTTTTGTGCCAACAGGAGCTATCGGGAATGTTGTGTTGAGGAGAGAGCATGTGAATTGTTTCATAGCATTCAAACTTTACATTTGGAATCAGGATTTACTACTTTGATCTTATTTCTCCCAATGAAAAACTCTTTCCTCAGGTTCATCCCCAGTGAAGAGAATGTAGTATTTTAAATGTATTGTATTCTCAAGGAGTCTGTGGAGTCTGTGGGAGCCCTTGGAGGCTACTGTCTGTGCCAGGTACTGGCAGGTCACAACTATGGGCCAGGAAGGAGCTACATTTTGGGTACTGGGATTGTGGAGGCCACACTATATCTCCACACTGTGGATCTCCTTTTTCCTCCATGGTCCTCCTTGTAGGACAGGGACCAGAGGAGGTCCTAACCTGCAAGCTGGATATGAGTGGCTTTGAACGAGACCCCAGAACTTGAGCTGGTTCTTAACCCTGCCTTTTCACCTCCTTTTAGTTATTAAGGAAGCAGTTACCCATTGTGCCAATAAGCTGACCTGTCCTCAGTTCTTGCTATTCAAATCTACTTCACTGATGGTTCCCCACACTGAGAAGGAAGATTGGAGGAGGGGTACAGGGCAAACTGTGTAGAAACATGATGAGGAAGAAGCAGAAACTGGAGAGAAATGTGAGGATACAACTGTGTGTGTGGGCTGGTGTGCCCCACCAGCACCTGCTCTGAGGGTCACTGTCTCCTAGGTAACAGACACACCTTGTTTACAGCTCTACAACAGAATATGTGCCCATACTCAGCTCAGGCTCATCTAAATTTGGATCATAAAAAACCATCTGTGAAGGTCAACAAGTATGAGAAACCATGTACTCTGGCCATTCCTGCAAAGTATTAAGGAAGAATGCTTTGACAGCCTAAAGTGACTTTCTAAAGTATGACAACACCTTTATTTAGAGAATTTAATGTGGTGCATGCACATTGCTCTTTAGGATCTAGATCTGATATTCATGCAAAATAAGGGAGGGCATAATTTTTGAGAGGTTACAAAGAAATTAGGAGAGATAAATGGGCTTCCGGTCCACAGAACCAGTTAATGTAAAATTGCTCAACTTAACATGTAGAAACTGTATAAGAAAAAGCAGTGGACACTCAACGTGACAGCAAGATTATGTGGGGTGGACTGATGATTGCATGTGTTAGTGGGGCACTGTGGGATTGCCTTGTGTGTGATTGAAGAACAGAGTTTCCAGACAGAGGTGATGAGTGAAGATATAGTTCGTGCCCTCTCCCTTCCCTGCCTGACATACAAAATGTGAGGGTTAGACTCTTAGTGAAGACCCAGGAGGTAAAAGTTGCCTTTGTGTTCAAAGGCCCTGAAGTGTACTGGCTGTGAGAGGGGTAGCAAGGCTGCAACAGGCGCAAACAAGAGAAGAAGCTCCTGAAGGGGGGTGGAAGTGTCCCCAATTCCTGTCTGACTTCAAGACTGTGGCACTCTCCATCCAAAAGGAAGAAGGGTTAGACATGAAGGAAAAGGTGAAGACCAGACTGAGGGCTCTAAAGAGGAAAAGTAGAGCTGCAGCAAGGATGGTACAACCAATACTCAGGGGACAGAGTTGCTGAGGCCTGTCAAGGTTGAGGGTATTAATGCTTGGGGAGGTCATGGAAAGACAATGGAGATCCAGAGCTGCCAGGATAGAGGGTCAGGGGCCCAGGCTGAATACCCGAGGATGTGAATCATCACAAATCTGATCTGGAACAGAGAGTGTGGCTCAAATTTCTGCACAGAAACTCAGGGTGGAGGCAGGATGATGCACATCTTAGGGAGATAGATGCCTCTTACCTTGTAGGAAGCCTTCTCTCCTGAGGACGGAGGCAGGGTGACTCCGTGGGCAGGATGCAGGCCCAGAGCCAGCTTTCTCTAGGCTTTCCCTGGTCCTCCCCAGCTTGTAACTGTGGCCAAGTCACTTAATTTCTCTGTGCCTCCATTTCTCCATCTGTAAAAAAGGAAAAGTATTAAACACTTAAGGCTTTCACAAACATCTTAGGAGATAATGTGAATGGGTGTCCTCTTTGAGTGGCATGTCCCTGAATTCTTGCCCTGAGACAGGGTCTTCCCTGGCCCCCCTGCTTAGGCTGGCACATTCAGGAAACCATCAAAGACACTACTTTCTACCAAGTCTGGGATAGGATCTACCTTCCCAGTGCCCTTGTGGGTGAGTTCCACACTGGGATTCATGTAAGCTTCATTTACTTGTGATTGACTCAAGGACTTCAGAGGTTGATGATCTGAGCCTGAACTAGTGAGATGTCTCTTGCAGCTAAGATTGATGATCTGAAATTAGTTCCTGGAACCTACTTGGTGGGAGGGCAGTACTGACTCCTGCCAGTTGTCCACTGACTTGTATACACATGTGTCATGTATACCTGCTAGAGAATGAAGGAAGGATGGAAGGGAGGGAGAGAGGGAGGGAGGGAGGGAGGGAGGGAGGAAGGAAGGAAGGAAGGAAGGAAGGAAGGAAGGAAGGAAGGAAGGAAGGAAGGAGGCAATCACCTTGAGGTACATACCTCCAGAATTAGAACACTTTAAGGAACATTTTTATATGCTTTGTGTCCTCTGAACTTTATGCTAATTTCATGAATGAAAAGAAAAAAAAATTCTGACACTCAGAGAAGGTATCCCATCTGCTCAGATCTCCCCAGCTAGTGGGGACAGTGGCACCGGAAACCCAAGGCTCCAATCTACATGGCCATCTGTTCACATACTCCCAGAAGAGTGGAAAAAACTGAGGTCTGGGGTAGAGAGGCAGAGCTGTCTGTAACCCTAGAGGGAGCCCTGGTGGGTGTCCCTGATGTCCCCTCAGTCTTTCATGATACCCATTGCTGCATTTGTCTCCAGCAGCTCAGTGCCACTGCTGTACAATTCCCCAGGACTGTAACCTCTGGGTTAACTTACACCTTAACAGATGAAGCGGTAGAGGGAGGCTTCTCTCCTGAGGATGGCAAGCTGATTCTGTGGGCAGATGCCTAGAGATGTTTTTGGAACTCATAAATATCTACATTTCAGTTCCTCAGCTTGACATGGTTCACCTGCTCCCAAAGTATAAACTCACCTTCATTGGGAATTCCAGTGGACAAGGAAATAAGAAACACAAAGATGATTGAGCCAAGTACTCAACATCCCTACTTTGGCCTGGAAAGCAACATTACTCCAATTATGTTGGACACTAGGGTCCAGGGTGTAGAGCCTTCCCTTCTGAACCTCATTCTCTAAGAAGAATAATTCCATCTACATAGACAGCAAGTGAATGTTTGTGTACTACTGTCTCACTAAGAACCTCGTCACATTAGATACAGATTTGGAATAGAGGCAGAGATGGAGAAAGAAGAAAGAATAGGAAAGTCAGAAAACTCCACCCTGTTCCCATGACTAAAGGAGAAGACATCTAGTTTTAATTGAGGTTATAATGCAGTGACTCAAGCAACCAGTAAAATGTTGAGTAGTTAAATGATTAAGAGCAAACAGAGTCAGATTTCTATGCACTTTCACTTACTACTTCATGGTCTACGTATATTGTCTTATAAGCATGAACTTCCTGTATTTTCCAATCTCTTCCTTCCTTCCTTCCTTCCTTCCTTCCTTCCTTCCTTCCTTCCTTTCTTTTTTTGTTTTTTCAAGACAGGGTATCTCTGTGTAGCTTTGGAGTCTATCCTGGCACTTGCTCTGTAGACAGGCTGGCCTCAAACTCACAGAGGCCTGCCTATCTCTGCCTCCTGAGTGTTGGGATTAAAGGCATGCGCCACCAACACCCAGCTAGTTTTCAATTTCTAAATTAAATAAGACATCAAAAATATCCAGCTTATTTCTGAGTGTTCAGTGAATGGTAGAACCTCCATGCACTCTTGTATTGTGTAAGCATCTTCAATTCTCTCCTGTTTGTGTGCAAGTGTGACAATATAAATAAGCAGAAAACCCTTCCTAGCAGACTCCTGCCCTTGGGTCTGGAAGGGGTGCTTCCAGTGATGAGCAAGAGAGAGCTCACTGGGACTGTCTCCTTGGTCTTCCATAAGACCCTAGCATTTCAGCCTAACAAGATAGATAAGATATAGCCATACACACCTATAGTAAAATTAAAATGAATAGAGATTAAGGATAGCATAGTCACTGTCTTAAAATATGCAGAAAAATAATTTGGAATATAAAGAAAAATAGGAATTATGAAAGAAGAGAAAGGGGAAATTCTACAGTTGGGTAGAAAAAATCTATGGTCAACATTAAGGTTGCCACAAAACAATCAATAGATGATTAAATCAATAAACAGCAAGATGGAAATGAAAAGAAGTTGATACATGGATGGTAGTTCAATTATAACATAACACTGCCTTTTAGAATCTTCTGAAAAAGGAAGTATTTTGCAACTAACTAACATTCATCTGAATGTTAGAACATCAAGAAACACACATGCTGATAGTTCATAATGTTTGATATTAAACAATTAAATCATGTATTAATGAGTGACAAGCAAACCAATTGTGATACAGCTCATTTTTGGCAGAAACGAAATTGGATCTGAGATTCCTGCTTGTTAAACTTGTCACATAAAACATGCTCATTTGTGGGTTTCTATTTTGTTAACAAGCTATGTGGGATGACGCTTCAGAGGCACAGAAGAGTAGGCAGTGACATTGAGACAGAGTAAGCTCCTGCCTGCGGGTTGTTAAGCTGACTCAGAACAGCACACTGGTGAAGGCAGCCAATTGTACCCCAGGGGCAGGATCAGGAACAGCAGAGACCCTGAAGCCACAGAGTGGTGGGAGGAATCCTGCCTTGTGTGGCCAGATCAGAGACTTCTCTTTCTTGGTTCTTAGTCCATTTTTAAAAATAGTATGTCAGTGGTGGGAATACTCCCTGGGAAATAAATTTCAGGAAAATGAGGTCTCACACCTAATTTATTTCTGTTTATTTGCTTTCAGAAACCTTTGCTTTCCTGCATGTCTGGACAGGGTTCTTGGTTCCCTGGAGCTGGGCAGGTCCTGCCACAGTAGGAATCACACCCTATCTGGAGGACTCACTGGTCACCCTCCCAGAGTAGCTGGAGGTTCCCTAAAGCTGGGTGAATTCAAGGCTCTGCATCCAGCTTTCTCTTTCCTGGATTTCTTTTCTCATTGAGGAGACAGCTCTGCATCTCTCCTGAATGAGGACCCTAGTGATTGTCCAAGACACTGCAATAGGAAATGCCTAGGGATAGTTCATGTAGTAGGGATAAATCCTGGTTCCACTGCCACGATTGGACAGACTGCCCAAGCCACAAAACTGTCACCCACATTCAGAAGGCCTAGCTGTCAGTCCAGAGTTAACGAGCTACCACTAGCTTGGGTAGTTTGTCTCTGGGTTTCCCCATCATGATCTTGACTCCTTTGCTCATATATCCCTCCTCCCTCTCTTTGACTGGACTTTAGGAGCTCAGCCCAGGGCTTAGCTGTAGATCTCTGCATCTGCTTCCATCAATTACTGGATGAAGGTTCTATGATAACAATTAAGGTGGTCACAATCTGATTACAGGGGAAGGCCAGTTCAGGCACCCTCTCCACTAATGCTTGGAGTCTTACAGCCTCTGCTGGGGCCAGTCTGGTTTCTGGCTACCCAGAAGCCTAAGCTTTCCTGTAGCCTAAGGACCTGATTCTCACTCTCTTCTGGTCCCCTGGAGTTGAATGTGACTCTCCTTTTGCAATAACACTCAACTTCAGCATACTATAGAATCTGCAGGAACCGTCTCTCATGCAGGGTTTCAGTCCTGGTCACCTGGGAAGCACTGTCCTGGGACACTGGGGCCTGCCATTAGAGTATGTCCTGCATGACCTTGTACTGGCCTTTGTCACCAAACTTGCTCTCCTTTCCTACTGCATCCCATGCATTCCTCTTTCCTCTGTGTCCTTTCTCTTTTAGACAGTTTGCTTAACTGTACATTTCCTCCATGCCATTTTTGCCTTTTATTATTGGTTTCTTTGAGAGAGGCTGTCTGGGTATGTGCTGTGTTGTCCTTGAACTTGAGGCAATTCTCATGTTTATTCCTCCCAAGTGTTGACATTATTGGTGTGACTACCAGGCTTGCCTACCCTGGCATTAAATCAATCTCTCTCTCTCTCTCTCTCTCTCTCTCTCTCTCTCTCTCTCTCTCTCTCTCTCTCTCATCTCTCTCTCTCTCTCTCTCTCAGACTTCCCCCCACACACACACACACACACACACACACACACACACACACACACACATAATCACTCATCTTCTCTCATCTAGTCTACAGTGGTCTCAAACCTGCTATTTACCAAGGATGACCTTGAATTCCTAATCCTTCTGCCTCTGTTTTCCAAGTACTAGGAATTCAATGTTTGTATGGGAATCAAAGCCCAGGACCTTGATCAGACTAGCCCAGTACTCTACCAACTGAGTTACATTTTGAAGCTGAGTTTGAAGTTGTTCCAAATCAATCTGTCTTCATGTTTTGCTTATTTCAAATACTGAGTAAAGACTGGATCAACCTAATATCAGAATGCAGGCTCTTACTGAGTCTTCCTGAGCAGAAGGTGACACATGGTGAGCAGGATGGGTGAGAGGGGGTAAGACACAACTCCTGAGACAATATTTAAGTTCAGGGGATTTAAGTCAGAGGGTGATTGTGTTGCAGAGGGCACCTCAACAGTTAACGAGGGCTGAAGGAAGCAGTTACAAAGGAGGTTCTCAGTGATGGTGAAAAGCTTTGTGTATAGCTTATTGCTGAGTGTAGAGGAGGGAAAGATGTCTTGGTGTAGAGGTGAGCCTGTTGTCTAGATGTGGGAGAAGGCCTGCTGGATGGATGAGAGGAAGGGAAGCTGCTTGGGTATAGAGAAGAACCTTTGGTCAGTGTACAGAGGAGTATCATCTGACTGTGTGTAGAGGAACCCTTACAGTGTGGGTAGGAAGGTATGCTCTCTATGAATAGTGAAGGGTCTGCTGTGTGGGCTCAAAAGAGGTCCTGATGCCTTCGTGTAGTGGAGAACCAGCTGTGTGAGCATGCAGGGAAGTCTGCTGTTTGAGCCTGTGGTCCAATGTCTGAGTATAGAGGAGAGCCTGCTGTCTTGGTTTAGTGAAAGATCTGCTATGTAAGTGGGCCTGGTGTCTGGGTGTAGAATAAAGCCTGTTGTCTGCATATGGAGGAAGGCTTACTCTCTGTGTGTAGAAGAGGACCTAGTCTTCTGATACAGGAAAAAGGCCTACTGTCTGGGTAGAGAATAGTCTGATATCGGGGTGTTTATAAGGGCCCTTGACAGGGGACAGATGTTGACTTACTGACTGGGTATAAAGGAGGGCTTACTTTTAGATGTTGTGGAGGTCTTCTGTCTGGGTAAAGAGGAGGACCTGTTGTGTGTGTATACAGGAAGTTCTGCTGTGTTTGTGGGCCTGTTGTTTGGGTGTTGTGAGTGTCTGGTCTCTGGGGACAGGGAAGAGTCTGATGTCTAGGTGTGGAGGAAGGTTTGCCATCTGAGTATAGAATCATGCTGTATGGGTGTAGAAAAGGATTTTCCTTCTGGGCCTATGGGAGTATCTGCTGTCTGAATACAGAGGGTGTGTGTGCTGTGTGGGCATAGAGGAGGGTCTGTTGCTCATTGTGGCTGGGTGAGACACTCTAAGTAGTTCTTTCCCCTGGTGTCTTGCCTACCTTGCCAACTGTAGAACCACTTCTCTGAGTGGAGTTATTGCAGGTGAGATCTCCCTTCATTGCAACTATGTCCTAATAGCCGCCTTTATCACAAATGATGCTCTAGCAAAGAAAGTACAAGGTTGTAGCCGAGCTCGACCCTTTTGGTTTTGTAGCATTTAAGATTTGAAGCCATATCCACAGCAGACAAAACAGAGAGAAGTTGTAGGACTCACACACTCAGTACTAGATCTTTTAGCAAAGTAGAAACAAGATGGGGTGGTTCAAAGTGAGACACCAGGCCAAAGACACAGAACAGCCCTTGTAGCCTAGGTCTTGGAGAAGGGCAAGGAGCTCTATCAGGAGGGAACATCCTGATGGCTTCTGGGGTGCACTTGTCCACTGATGCCACAGCCAGTGTCCTACACTTCCATGCCAAGTAGCAGGAGCTTCCTTTCCATATAGGCCATGTAGGAGTCAGGGTGGCCCAGAAGCATTTGTTGGGCTCAATGACATTCCTTTGATATGGCATGATGGTAGCTGCCCATTTCTTTTTCTGTATACCTAATAGTCTAGTAAATGGTATCTTGTTGCTAAGAGGCTCATATCACCTCATTGCCCCTATAAATGGAAATGAACCTTTCTCAGAGGGAGTGAAGGGCATCATGTTTTGCATTTGTTTAGCTCTGGGGCAGGATGTGCAGGGATCTTCCTGCCTTACCCACAGCAGTTAGGAGAGGTAAGCCTCTTCACTAACAGCAGAATGCAGACCTAATGCTTTTATAATCAGCCTTGTCCTTTGGAGCTACCTTTTAGGGGCAACCCCCAGCCTCCTTTCCCAACAGAGGTTTAATTAAAGCCCACAGCAGCCAGCACTCTGAGTAAAAATGATAATCTACCCCTGCCAAAAGGTTCCTATACCAGAGGACGTTGAGTACTGGGGAAACTCCATTAACCTATCTAACACAGACCAAGATACAGAAGGGGTGAGTAGACCTCAGGGGCAGCAGGCATTCCCACTGGAAAGACTTTCCCCCATGTCTCTTGGCCCAAGCACTGGGCTTTCTCTTAAACACAGTCTAAGGATCTGGTATATGGCTGCACAGCCTGAAGATCAGAGGTGGAGAGGAACTATACCTAACCCTAGTACAGCCAGGGAGGTAGGACCGTGCCAAAGGGGAGGAAGGAAACTGAGGAGAATTAGAGCCGAGAACACAGGGTGAGAAGTTGAAGTGGATGATGCTCCTAGCACTGGAAGGAGATATACTATGAATTTCCCTCAAAGGAGAAGAGGCAGAAGCCTGGGGGAATTCCTTCTCAACTGAGGAGCCCTAGGTCGACAGTGTGGCTTTGGGCAGCTAGAACCCAGAAGATTAGAAGATCAGTAAGAAACCTGGACAAAGGGATATTGGATAACTTGAAGTTGGCAGCCTTAAAATCAAAACTACTTTTATACTGATACAACAGCAGCCTCAGGGGCCTCCATTTCCAGTGATGTTTGTGTTCTATCAGAAAGGTATGTGCCACACTGGCAAGTGACATGCCAGTGAATGTTGGTTAACCAGACATCATGGTCACAATTGATCCTCCCTCACAGGAAGCCTGTGCCCTGGAAAGCTATTGTCACTTGATGTCATTGTATTTTATAGCCATAAGCAAAGCTGAAGTAGAGTGATGCCCTGGAAAGTCATGCTTTCTCTAGACCTGTATCCACTGGATGCCTTTGGGAATGGCCACAGACAGACAACTATGTCATCATTAATCTACAGCACCATGATGGTTTCTGTTTCTTGGGATCTAGGTTTGTTCCTATCTGCTACATTATTAACTGGTCCACTCCCATTTGCCAGTCTTAGATAGATGTTACATTATCCCACCTGTCCAAAGACTAGTATCCATCACAGTTAGAGTCCAGCTACAAATGACTTGTGGACTCCAAGGTCACAAAGCTCCCTGCCATCAGACAGAGGCCAAGAAGAAAGATTCACAGATACTTATGGGGTCTGGCAGCATGGCCAGACTCATTGCAAGTTGTTTCATTTAATAAAAACATCTACTTAGGCTTGGCGTTGGTGGTGCATGCCTTTAATCCCAGCACTCGGGAGGCAGAGGCAGGCGGATCTCTGTGAGTTCAAGGCCAGCTTGGTCTACAGAGTGAGTGCCAGGATAGGCTTCAAAGCTACACAGAGAAACCCTGTCTCAAAAAAACAAAAAAACAACAAAAAAATCTACTTAGAAGGGAGATTGCCATTATTTAATTCAGCCTTATTGCCATGATGTACTTGGTAGCTGGTGATATGAACTTGGCCTATGCCAGACAGTTTGGGTTCTGTGGGACCAAACACTTCACTGTCCTCATGGTCTCAGGCAGAGGAGACAACAGCACAGACATATGGTTCTTCAGGAGAAGTTTTGAGGGACATGATAGGAGGAAAAGGAAAAAAGAGAAGATGATGGAATAGTGAGATGGCATTGAGTACCTGGGCACAAGGGCAGAGACAGCGCCTGCCCTACCCTGAGCAAATCTGGGCAGCATTTGGCATCATACTCCAGGTTCTTAGGTCTATGACTCTCAGACAGTATCCTGTAGATATAGGATTCCCAGCAGAAAATAAACCAGTGCCTGGCCTAGCACTGCTGTATGTTGCAGCTGGTCTATGAGGCACATGCTGTGGAATTTGGAAAACATGCATGGAACAGTTAGCAGCAAATGAAAGACAAAAACAGTTCTTACAATCAAGATTCTGAAAGAAACTGTCTACTGGAGGACAGGAAGAAGGAAGAGGAAGATGAAGAAGAAGGAAAGGAAGAAGAGGAAGAGAAGGAAGAGGAGGAAAAGAAATAGCAATAATAATTATATCTGCACACCTATCTGTGTTTATTTAGATCACACAAAAAACAGTAGACAACTGAGGACTGAGTGCTTCAGGATCTAAGAAGCCAGGACTCCACAGTCCGTATTATTCTCAGAACCTCCTTCTAGGTGTCTACTACAGTGGCCCATTAATCTCTGCTTACATCACCCAACTGCTCTTCTAGTCCAAAGTCCCAAAGCCTTCCACAATGCTCTAATAAACAGCATGACCAGGTTCTTTACAGCAATCATGCTATTCTTGGTATCAACTTTGGGATTAGTTAATTTTGTTACTGTGATAAAATGCCATGACCAAAGGCAACTTGTGGAAGAAATAATTTGTTTTGGCTCTTGTTTAGAAGAAGAGTCCATAATGGTAGAGAGGCATGGCAGCAGGTGTTCAAAGCAGGAAGCTGAGATACCATACCATCAACCACACACAGAAAGCAGAGGGATGGGCGGGGCATGCAACCAGAAGGTGGGTGAGGCAATGAACTCTCAAAGCCTACCCCCAGTGATGTATTTCCTCCAGCAATGCTCTACATCCTCAAAGCTCCATAACCTCCCCCAAAACAGCACCATCAACTAGGGACCAAGTGTTCAAATATGAACCTATTGGAGGACCGTTCTCATTTCAATCTCTATAAATACTCTCCTGCTAGACTGCTGGGTGTGTTAGATGAAGTGACAGAAAATACCCAGTAAAAGGTCTGAACCCAATTCTGGTTTCTAAAACAGACCAAAACCCAGCCTGAAAACTCACCATTCCGGTACATAACCCAAGAAACACTAATTTTCCATATCTACATAAATTAAGACAGTGTGTAATACAGTGGACCAGCTGCTTTCAGGGATGACATGACCATCCCCACAATAATGCCGAGCAATTAGAACAATTATTATGGAAAGCTACAGAAGACATTGGGACTTTTCAATGGTACATCGGTCTTTGGGTTACCTACATCGCTGTAAGCAATCCAAGTAGACTCACTGGTTCAACAATCTGGACTTGGATGGAGTCTTTTCTTTGGTCTGTTTGTAGCCTTTCTATCTGGGGTAAGTAGATACTTCTTTATGACTCTCCCTGAACACCTTGCAACAGCAAATTAAAAGTGCACACTATAAGTGAAAAGACTATCAGGGTATAAAATTGTAAGGCGAATATAACCCAACTCACAAGGCATAAATGAATATTTGCAGGAAAACAAATGTTGACAGTATCTGTCACACAGAGGTCAGGTTTTAGAATATGCATTTGCTTTTAGCTTCCAAATTTTCTTTAGATACTCATGCTAACAATGTTATTGCTTTTGAGGTGGCCCCAAATATTGAATACATAGTCTGAATGATATTAATTTAAATTCTGAGCATAAAAGGAATCTAATTAATTGTGTTCCTCATCTTAATGTGTTTAATGTAGATTTGTGTACAATGTTGGATCTTGGAGATAGGCTAAATGCAGTTGACATTTCAAGGTGCCTATGGATGTCTGGGAGCCAAGGGGAGGAACTTACAGTTTTAATATGAAATACTCCCCCTGCTAGGGTTCATGCTCTGGACATCTGGAATCTTTGTATTGCTCTATTCAACTATGACTCAAGTAGGTCTGGAGACACAAATTAGGGCCATCTTCATGGAAATAGGTGGCGTACCATCAGTTGTTACTAACCTCCTCATTCTTAGCTTCTTGATTATTTTTCTTTATTCTTAATTATTTCTTATTCTCACTCTCCACCTTTCTCCCTCCCACTCTCTCTCAATTCCCACCTCTCATTTTTAGAATCTTGCTATGTAACTTGGATGGCACCTTTACCTCAGTCTGGAATTCACACTGCAGACCAGGGTGGCCTAAAGTTCACAATCCTCCTGCCTTACTTCCTGAATACTTAGATTATGGGTGTGCCTCAAAATGCTGGCTTCATTTTCCATAAAAGAAAGATTTATTTTGGCTCATGGTCTCAGGAGGTTCAACCTATAGTGACTTGGCATCATGCTATTGGGAATATGACAGTGGGAACATGAGGAGGTGGAGGAGGCTACTGACTGCATGGTCAACCAGAAATGTAAGATGGCAGACACTAGATGTCTCAGTATAACCTTTAAACACACACACACACACACACACACACACACACACACACACACACACACACACACACTCTCTCTCTCTCTCTCTCTCTCTCTCTCTCTCTCTCTCTCTCTCTCACACACACACACACACACACACTCACACACACACTCTACTTTCTTTAGGTAGGCCTTGATACTCAAGGTTTCTAGAACCTCCCAAAATAGTTCTAACTACTGGGGACCAAGTGTTCAAGAAATAAGCCCAAGGGTGGCATTTCATATTCAAATCATATGAGTTTTTTTTCTGGCTCCCAAACACTCATGGGCATCTCAAAATGTCAAATGAATTTAGCCCATCTCCAAGAATCTCCCAATCTTAACAGCTCCAATATTGTTCACCAGTCTAAATTTCAAGTCCCTTTTGAGACTCAAGGCAAAAATTGTAGCTGAGAGATTCTGTGAAAAAAATTTAAATTAAATATTTCCAATATGCAATGATACAAAATAAATATTCCCATTCCAAAAATGAGGGATTCAGGAACATGACAAGAAAGACTGAGAGCAATATGTAATGGAAACACAACAGGACAAACACTAGATATGGTAGCTTCATGACTGGGATGTAGGGCACAAAGTGTCATGATATGACCTGCAGCAAGCTTGAACATGCTTGTCCCAAATGGCTTTGCCATTTACTGACCGTATGGTCTCTGTCCTAGGATAGCTCTACTCAATACCTGTGAATTTTCTTGGCAGATGTTTTATGTTCCTATAATGACTAGTATCCTGGGTCTCCACTGTAGCTTGGGCTTTAACCTCATGCACTACTCTCTGAAGTTTCCCCTGAAGGGTCCTGACCCTGTGCACATTGCCAGGTCCTCCAGGCCTTCCTTTGTGATATTGGTGGGAGTCTTTATGACCTTGTCTCTAAAACTAGCTTCATATAGATGGTGCCAATGGCTGTCACTGGCTCAAAAGATATTTAGGCTCCCCTGCATCGGCAGTGTTCAAGTGTCTGGGTGGCTGGAGCCAGGACAATGCTTCTCTAAATGACCTTGTGTGAGCAGAATGTCCTGGCAGATCACTCTTGTCTGTCTTTTGTACTACTCTTGAGCCTGTCATGGGTGGGGTCTGGCCATTCCTGAGATGCCTCTGAGGCATCTTTTCTACTGTCTCAAAGCAAAGTGCTAGATTACTTTGAATGGTGTTAGTAACATTAATAACCAAACAGTCTTTGTCCAGTTTCTGGCTAGATTGTATGTTTTCTATATCCTTCTGTTAGGTTTTTTTTTTTTTTCAGTTCCTTAGTCTCACTATAAACATGGCTAAAAGCAGCTAGAAATAACCCACCATAATTTAAATGTTGTATTTTCTTGAAAATTTCTTCACCATATTAATGAGTCTATTTCCTTTAAAATTGACTTTGTAGAATATTTTAGGACACAGGGGCAAAAAAACCAAAAAACCAAAAACAAAACCAAACTTTTGCCAAAACTGTTCCTCGTGTAGCTGCTAGCAGATTCTCAACACAGCCCTTGTTCTCAGCTGAGCAGTCTTCACTGGGCCGATGCTACCAGCGTTCTTGTCTACTGAATACCCAGCACAATGGCTCATGAAGGTGCCTGCGGCATTCTAGTGGTTTTTTTTTTCAGATTACATTTCCAATTGTTGGAAATTCTTCCTACCCGTTCCAAAGGTTTAAGAACTACATGGGCAGGTGTTGTCTGGTGCTGATTTTCTTAGTGTTTTGTCAGAAACAACTTACCAGGGAGAAGATTTGCTTTGGGTCATGATTCCAGTGGGCTTAGTACATGTTGGGTGTTTGGCCCAATGTACCTCGGTAGCTCATGGTGTCAGAGTATGTGTGAGATGGTAAGACTGTGTCTGACATGCCAACCAGGAAGCAGAGAGCCACTGTACATTTTTATAGCCTTGACTTTGTGTTCATGTTGGCATTCCTCTGTGAATATGGCCACACTTCCCTCTGCTACCAGTGTGGATTTAGATCTGACTCTGAGAAGTCCCTACAGAGAAGTTAATGGAGGGTGCTGCAGGAAGTACCTGCTACTAGAAGGTAGAGCTGGGATTTGGGCACAACTGTTATTAGCCAGTTTATATTCTGGGCAAGTATCTCGGTTGTGCTCATGACTGACTACTTCTCAGGAGTACATTATGTCTAAGCAGCTCAGATCAGAACTCCCAAGAGTGTCTGTGTGCATTTTTCACAATTGTTCTGCAGAATGCTGGCATCACATTCCAATACAAACACAAAAGACTTTACATCATTGGCGCTGGTGTTTGGGATAAGCTGCCAACTGCACTTTTTCTTTCTACACCACAATTGTAATACTTGGGACAAAGGTTCTACAGAACCCATTCTGGAAGCATGGGATCTTGCATAAATAAAAAGTGCCCAAGGTTTCCTTGCTAACTCGGCAACATTGTGCTTCCTGTGGCTGATTGAGTATGGGGCAAGAGGCTCATTCAGAAGTGCTGGGGGAGCCTGTTGAGCCCATGAAGACCTTAATGACAATGTTTATTTTCTTTTTCTTCACCTAGTGGCCAAGTGTGGAGGGGCAAGCAGATCGCTGGGTCAGGAGCCAGAGCTGGAGGTTGGCTGTGTCACTCAAAGTATCAGGTAAAGGCATTACAAACAAGCCCAATAGCACATCCTAGGCATCTGGAAGGACTGACTGTGCTGTGTTCACATTCTACCTGAGCTGGTACTGAGGAGCAACAGTCATGATTAGGAAGCGAGAAGGACCATCTCTCAGTGCTAACACCCAAGCATTAGCTCTGAGCTCAGACTGGACATTTTGTGAGGTGTTTTTGGTACACTGGATCAAAGCCTGCTATGGTTGGGAAGGCAATGAGTGGCAAAGGCCAGTTCAGTGGGCCTCATGGAAGCCGCCACATCTCTGTTAGCTCCTGTGTGAGTATTGGAGCTCCTGTGCTGAGGCTGTAAACTTAAACATTCTTCAAAGTTTGGGACAGCAAGAATTTAAAGTACTATTTTCTGCAAGTGCCCATTTGTACTAAGAGTACTAAGAACATGTTAACCCAATTTATGACAGATCTATGCTATTTGTGCTTTATATATAAGCACTCATTCTCAAAGGTAGATTGATGCATCTCTCTATCATATACACAAAGGCACATATGATAGTATCTTATTCATTTAGAAATTATGGGGCAAGCCCCATCAAAGATGATAATGCACACTCCACACATGCCAGCCCCTCATGGTATGCAGTTAACAAATATATTCTGTTTTCATATTTAAATTTGGCATTCATTTCTCAGATAACAATTAAACTTATGGCAGATCACACAGTTGATTGTTCCCTGGGATTATAGGAAGAGGCTGGCACATAGTGGGTCTGTTCACAATCTTGCTGGTACCCAAGAGGGAGAAGCAAACAGGGAAGAAGACACACAAGCATGGGCAATAGAAGGACACGAGTCTGTCTCTGGCATTAGCTGTGACAGAGGGCTGCCACAGCCCCTCCGGAATTGTGTGGTAGCAAGATTCTGAAAGGACTATACAGTGCAGCTTTAGCTCATGGATAGAACAATGTTTATCTTCTTAAATGGACTTATTTTATAAAGTTTCAAAAGATTTATTATGTTATTTATTTATATGTCCATGTGTGCATGTGTGTGTGAGTGTATATGAGAGAGAACATGTATGGGGGAGTCTGTGGAGTAAGAATTGCAGGTCTAGAGCTGCCTGATACCAGTGCTGAGAACTGAACTTGGTCCTCTGAGAGCACCAAGTAATCTTAACTCACAAATTTATTTTTAAATGGTAGATTGTTGTCATGTATTTCTATGGAGTGCAGGTAGTGTTTGGACCTATGCATACAATGTAGAATTTGGGATTCCCCTACTAAATACAAAATGTTCTCATAAAATTATTTCTCTCTCTCTCTCTCTCTCTCTCTCTCTCTCTCTCTCTCTCTCTCTCCTCACTCTGTTTTATATATGTACTTGCTGGTAAGTTTGCAAATATGTATGTGGGCAGTAGTATGTGTATACTGCGTGAACATATATATGGAATCCAGAAGTCAACATCAGGTGACTTCCCTCAATTGCACTCTGCTTTTTTTTTTTTTTTTTTTTTTTTTGAGGCAGGGTCTCTTACTGAATCTGAAACTCTCAGTTTGGTCCAGCCAGCTAGTGAACTTGAGGGCTTTACCTGTGTCCCTCCTCTTAGCACTGAGGTTGTAGGCATGTGCCTCCATATGTAGATTCTGAGATTCCAACTCAGGTCCTCATGATGCATGGCAGGCAGGCACGTTACCCACTGATCCATCTCTCAGACATCTCAAAGAATTCTTTCTGTGTCTCTGTGTCACCTGTGCACATGGCCTTACACATTGCTGGGGCAGAGGCACAGAATTTAACAGATGCTGAAAAGTGGCCCATCACATGTTATAACTCACCAAAAGTGTGTGAAAGTCCATGTTTTCCAGGCCCCTATCCAACACATTGGTGTTATATTCTCCACTGCTGTTTTTATGGCACACTCATCATTCAGGTTGCTTGTACCCACTGTACTGCACTGATAGCACTTCTGTCTTCTACTCTGACTTCCCTGCTGGATCCCTACTTTTCTTTGTTGTTATATGTCAATATAGATCTTTTTGTATTATCCATCCATCAGGTCTTTCCTGAAATCTGTCAACCATTTGTGAACTTCTAAAAATGAGAATTTCTTATGCCAAAATTTTGAACTTTGACCTAATTACATTCATCACTGTTTTATTTTCTCATTAATTCAACCTTTTGTGCTGTATCTGAGAATTTTTTCTTCCCTGTGGTAAAAGACATACTCCAGGATTTCTCCTAATCTTTGTGTAATACATGAATTAAAAATGTGCATCTTTAATTAGCCAAAGTTTATTTGGGGTGGATATAAACTAGGAACTTCGCCAGTGGGCACAGTCCCAGTGAGCATAGCAGCACTGTCCTGGGATGGCCCCTTCACAAAAGGGAAGCCTTGGAATAACAGATACTGGCTCAGACTCCAGTAGTCAGAAAACTAGGTTAATGCAGAGGCTGGATGGACAGCTGCCAGGATGGGATACTATGGCTGGCAGGGCCTCCTGGGTGACAAGCATTCCTAAGGAAGAGAATTGTTAACACTTGGGGTAACCCTGGAAGGAAGTGACAGATAAGCCGAGTGAGAAACCAACAAAGAAATGTCCATACTGAAGAAACAGAAAATACACACTCCAAGAGGAAGAGGTTCTGGGTATAGGATCAGAAAGTAAAGTGGTGAGCCTGGAGTTCTCAGGGTGCAGGACCCTGGCTTAGACAAGGTTGAGGTCAGGTAGCCACAGCATCCTGGATTCTGACACCTTAGGACAGATCCAGACTTATTCTGAGCATCACAGGGCCCTCATATAGGACTTTAAGCAGGAGAGCCAGTGAGTGATATAATTTATTTTTAAGCAGACTCCCACTGCCTGGTCTGGAACGTTCTGGAAAACAGATGGTAAGTCGCGGAGTAGACTAGGACTAGGACACAGTCCTTAGGAAACAGGCCATTTATTCACTTCACTGAGACCCCGCTGATCTGGAGATGCCTAGAGAGGGGAAGGCAGCATGGTTCTTACTGGCTTTCATTTACTGTATCTATAAGTATGCTGGGTTCCTGCTATGACCAGGACATCATGCTTGAAAGCAGAGGATGAACATTTAAATAAGTTGCCATTCCAAAAACAATTTTTTAGTGTGAGCAGGCACAGAACGGGCCAAACTCTGTGGGGTGGAGCATTTGCTCATAAGGCTGATCAGGCACGTCTTCATCTCACCCCGGCACATTGGCACCCTTGCTGGCTGCAGACGAAATAGCCGCAGAATGTTGGTTAAATATGCCCTGACTTTGCCCTGGCAGCCCCACAGGCACACAGCTACTAAAAATGGGTAGGATTTCTTCCAAGATGGGAGAGGATCTCTGCCAGAGAACACTTGAGACTCTTCTCTGCATACTGAGAAAAACGTGTATCCCGGTGGACCTGGAGACATCCTCCAAATGGCACCACACAAACAGTTATACATTAGGTCGGTAAGCATCTCCCCTACAGGGGTAAATGTCCTTAGCTCACAGGGTAGTCTATCTTCTTTGACTAACCCTCATAGTCCTCAGGCACTAACGTTGAAGTTTTTAAATAAAAGGAAACAGAAACTCAATCATTAAGTGATGTCAGAATAGCTATTGGGAGAGATTTCAATCTTTCCCCTTGTACATGTCAGCCTGCCAGACCTTCGGGGCCAGGCAGGCATGCAGAATGCTACTGCACAATGTCAATCCTTTGTCTTGATTTTGCCCTCTGAAAATCACCGAGTTCTAGCCTGTGAGTAGATTTGGTCAGATGAATCAAATGTGACAGGGGGAAGTCACCTGCTGACCTGTGACCTAAAGTCAGCAGGGACATTTTATCTTAGAGTACTGCTGCTGCCCAAGAGCTGATCACAGGATACAGAGAACAGGTGTGACTGATACGACTTAGAGCTAGACATTTTTCTCCACCATCTTGAAAAGAAAAGTTGGTTCTGAGAGATGCTGGTCTATTCTCCTACACTGCAAAAGGAAGACTGCCGACATCCCATTCCATCAAGCCTCGCTGTGGAGGGCTCAGCTCTGTAGCTTGTTGAAGTCCTTGTCCCAGTTTTTCAGAAGTAGTCCTACTTGGGATTCAATCTGCAATGGTTTGACTATTCATGTTAGAACCAGTAATTATTAATATTGTCAAATCACCTAAGCAATAAACCTCTGAATATGTCCATAAGGGATCATCTAGCTTAGGCTAATTGAAATGGGAAGGTTCACCCTAAGTGTGAGCAGCACCATCCCAGACTGAATAAAAGGGAGCAAGCCAGCAGGGTATTGATATTCTCTGTTTCCTGACTGCTGATATCATGTGACCATCTGTCCCACTCATCATGTCCCATCATGACTTTCTAGCCATGATGGTTGGTATCCTCAAACTGTGAGCCAAAATATCCACCTGCCCCCTTCCTTAATCTTCTCCTTGTCAGGTATTGGGTCACAACAACGAAAAGGTAACTAATGCAGAAGCCCGACACAGAGATGATAATATACAAGGTAGAGGGTCTTTGGGATGTAACTGGCCATTAGAGTGAGATTCCATTTGCTGTTGGCCTTCTGCTGCATGGAGGGAGTTCCAATAAGTCTTCTCTCATCAGATAACTAGCCTACTTGGCCCCTGAATTTGAACTTCCCATCTTTCAGAATGATGAGAAAGCACATTTCTATTTCTTACAGCCTGTCCAGAACATGTTATTATGGCAGTACAGATTAAGTGAATTTAGATTTAATTAATTAAGATGAGGCCATGAGAAACTGAGGCAGTTCCTAATCCAGTTGGGCAGGCTCTCTTATAAAAGAGAGGCAAATGCATGGGAAAAACAGCCCAAGGATGGAGGTAGAGGTCAGTGGGATGCTTTTCCAAGCCAGAGGCTGAAGCCAGCTGGCTGCTATCAGTTGCTGGGATGAGACCTGGGACAGACAGTCACTCACAGGAGGAGTCATCCCTGAAGAGCTCTAGAATGGGTCCTCCAGGCTTCAGGGTCACAGTAGGGTTAAACTGCACACAATTGGTGTCCATTGAGTCTGTTACAGGAGCTTCACAGAAGTCACTGATGTCACCCTCTGTCCTCTACCTTAAAGGCACTATGTCGCCTATGAAACCCCTCTCTTTGTTCCAGGCTTATTTTCAGTCTGGTGTCAGGTAGCATTGAAGATGGTTCTTTGTGTGTGTGGTGGGGCTTTCTGTTTAAATGGAGGTGCAGATCAAGTGGTCACAGCCACATGCTAACCATGAGCCTGATGATGTCATGCTTATTGTCATGGCTGAAAGCCGAGGCTGACGTGAAACCCCCCATTTCCCACCAGAGGCTTCTCATCATTGGGTGTCTTCAGAGGCCAGTCTGAACCTTTCCCTTGGCCTGATGAATTAGTCAGAACTGAGTTGTTTGACCCTCTCCAAAAGTGCATAAGAGGAGAAGGCATAGAGTTATCCATGCCTATAGATGATAAGCCGATAGGAACTGAGGGATGGCAATTGTGGCAGCTTGAATGTATTTGCCCCACATAAGTTAATAGGGAGTGGCACTATTAGGAGTCTGTGGCCTTGCTGGAGGAGTGTGGTCTTGTTGGAGATGCTTGGGCTACATGACCCAGAGGCAGGAGTGAGGTCTGCACCCCTGATAACTCACCATTTCAACCCAAACCCCAACACCATTTCCAAACAAAGTATTTGAGAGGTAAGGGTATCCTTGCTAGAAATGGACAGTAAGGTAACTTGCACCATATTCATGGTACCAGGAAACTTTTTAAATTGACAAATTTTAAAGTCCCTTGATTAAAACAAAACTTGAAGGTAGAATTATTTTGTCAATATATATATATATATATATATATATATATATATATATGTATCTGGAAGTTTTGGATTCTCTTTTGAGAAGATATTTTACATGTATTTTAAAATACTCCCCTCAAAACAAATGCCAATTTCAAATAATTCTGAATTTTTTATCATGACTGTAATCTAAAAATTATCATATCTTATCTACCTTCTGCCACAGCTCTTCCTAGCAAAGTTTTCTCAAAAGTCACCCTTCCATGGTGTCTGCTCTGCTAGGTTGCTCCTCTGTTCTTAAAGTCCCTTTCTGCTCTGGCTGGGATAGTACCCCTTGACAATTTTCAAGCTGTTCTTTCTACTCTTGCCCTCAGATCAAAGTGATTCCAAGATTCTGGTCTTGAGTCTGTACTTTCAACTTTGGCAGCTTGATTTAATCCATTAATTCAACTTTTTTCTCTAATTACATAGCTTATGGAGCTTTCTCTCCATGCCCGCTTAGCCCTCATCCAAGTTTGTACTCTGGATTTCAAGGGTACAGTCCACAGACTTCACCTCAAGCCCAGGCCTCATACCTCAACATTCACATGCTCTGCCCTGGAGGCCTTACACCTCATCTCTGCCCCCCACCCCCAGCCCCAGACTCTACCCTGAGATCCAGTCTAGCTGCTCAGTGGGCTCCTTCTCAGGTTCTCTGATATCCTGTCCACCAACCCACTAGCAAAGTCCGAGTCACCCATGTTTCCTCGGTTACCTTTTCTTGAAGCTTCGGGAACTTTCGGCTCACCCTCACATCCTACCTGCCTTCCGGTCTCTGTGGAGTCTCCATTACCTAATGTCTGTTGTTTGTTTCAGGGTGGGCACATATGATTCTAAACTAAATACAGAAACCCAGCATATAGGACAATTGGCAGTGTGAGCTTCAGGTCTTGCAGGGAGGATGTGTCAATTAGTCTATGTAAATCCCCCCCCCCTGCAACTGGTTGTGCCTTCTCTAACAGGGTGAACCCAGGGTTGTGTCTGTTTGGACATAGTAGAACAGGATGAACCCAGAGCTGTGTCTGCTTGGATATACATAGTAGAACAGGGTGAGCCCAGGACTGTGTCTGCCTGGACATACATAGTAGAACAGGGGTAAACCCAGAGTTGTGTTTACCTGGACATAGTAGAACAGGGTGAATCCAAGATTGTATCTGCCTGGATGTACATAGTGGAACAGGGTGAACCCAGGAATATGTCTGCCTGGACATATATAGTAGAACAGGGGGAACCCAGGGCTGTGTCTCTGCCATAGATGTTCCTCCATAAAGTCCCATAGGAGTTTCTCATTCTGACAGCCACCCACCATAGTCTTAGGCTGGGATGTAGGCTCCATTCATGGCATGGCTCTCAGGTTCAGTGGCTTTCTGCCCTCCAATGGAAGGTCTCCCTTGTATTTGCTTAGCATGATGTACCCATAGAACACCCAATAGTATTTATTGAATGGAAGCCGGCTTCCAAATTAGTAGGCATAAAGTTATAAGCTCACTTCCACTCAGAAAAGACATAACATGTTGGAACACAGCCAGTGAGGCCATTGTCATCCCCAGGAATGGTGTGGGAGATTTGGAGAATGATAATCATCAGGGAAGACACACCTAAATCATACTGAGCTCACAATACTGCACAAGCTCCCTGGTGGACTGCCCTGTGACAGGGTGACAACCCTCACACTTACCAAGAGTCTACTGCAATGGTGCAGGTTCATTAGCATGTCTATTTGCATAAATTTACATACAGCATTCTTGTCACCCAGCTCTCTAGCCTGCATACTAGATAAAAATTTTAAAAAGGTAGTCTGACCCATTGCAATTATATTCAAATTCAATATTCAGAACATGACATGTGAAGCAAAACAAAAAATCTAAACCAGCCAATTATGTGCCTTATCAGATGCCAGATAGGAGAGCCTCAACAAGGGACAGAAAATGGAACAGCCTGAGCTGGGTTTGGCAGCCTGGGTGCTTTAAAGTGGCACCACCAATACCTGTCCTCAATCATGGCTCACTTACATTTATTGAGTGCTACTGTATGTTGTACTCCAACTAGGGATTGAAGATTTAAAGTTGTGTTTAATCACAGTAGTAAAATTGTGGCATGGGCTTCACTGTCTCTATTGTACAAATGCCTTGTAAATTTGTTGTGTGTACTGCCAGGGTTCTGCTGTACCCACGTGCATGGCATGCCCAGACAAGGTCTGCCCGAGGCTCTCCTGCACACGACCTGGGTGTGCAGAGAAACGTGGGATTGTTTCAGTGGGGCTTGCTTATCACTGTGGACCGTTGAGTATGACTGGGCAGAAAAGGAGAAGACCAGGTATATGGCAATGAAAGGAGGTGGGAGCCTTTCCCAAGCTTATGAGTATACCAGAAAGAAGAATTGTGCACGAGGGAGGTCCAAGGGTTCCGCAGAAGGAGAGCTGTGTCTGGATTAAACTCCAGCAGTAGCAGAAAGTGCTTCAATTCTCTCTTCTCAGCTGAACACAATGGTAAGAACACAACTGTCAAAAGCTTTCTTCTATTACTGGAGTTAACAAGGGAGAGCTCTTGGTCCCCAGACTGATAGCTGGGAAACCAGCATGGGACTGATCCAGACTCCATGAATGTGGGTGTCAGTGAGGAAACCTTGGAAATCTATGGGGCCTCTTGCAGTAGATCAGTACTTACCCTTAGCATAGGATGGACTTTGGGAGCCCATTCCATATAGAGGAATACTCCCTGAGCCTAGACACACCGGGGTGGGCCTAGGCCCTATCCCAAAGGATATGTCAGACTCTGAAGACCTCCTATGGAAAGCCTCACCCTCCTTGGGAAGCAGAAGGATAGGGTGTTAGTTGGGAGGGGCAGGGGAGGAGGGGAGGGAGAGGGAACTGGGATTGACATTAAAAAAATGGAGGAAAAAAAAGAACACAACTGTCAGGTCTTACCAGTTTCCCTCAGAAAAGAGCACTCAGCCCCATTCTTGGCTGATCTAAAGATCAGGGTGGGGCCTCTACATGGCTCTCAGAGGCCCAGGGAGGCAGAAACACTTGGGTGATCTGGAATTGGAGTTATGTTCACATGTGTGTGCAGGTGTGTGAGCTTGGGTGTGCAGAAGGAAGAAGGAGATACCAGATATCCTGCCCTGTCATTCTGAGGCAGGATCTCTCATTGAATCCAGAGTTCTTCATTTTGGCTAGATTGGCTGGCTGGCCAGTGAGTTCTGAAGGTCTGCCTGGCTCTTTCCCTCTGTGCTGGGATTCCATGCAGGTGTGGCCATGCCTGGCTTTTTACTGTTGATCCAAACTCACCTCCTCAAACGTGTATATCAAGCACCATAATTCAGTGAGTTAGCTCCCTAGCCCCAGGACATATCTCTTGTTTGAGGACACTGGAGCAAAAACAGGCTAGTGCACAACACCATGTGTTTTGCAGGACTGTGCTGCCTCTGAAGCTGTTACTCATTCATTTATTCACTCATTCATCCATTCATTCATTCAGTATTATACCTTATGACTACTCACTTTTGCCAGCTATTGTTTTATGTGCTAAATCTTACAAAAATATTAATCAGAAACCAATCATCTTAACTACCTGTAAACAGAGTAAGACTAGCTTTATTTCTGAACAGGATGCAAAGCCTTAGAAACAATGCAACAGTGACTAATGAGCTTTTCTTAAGTAGTGTCTTGAAACTAAATTTGGCTTGGGAAAACCCCTCTAAGGATAATGTAGACAATAGGAACATGTGACCTGGAACAGACAGATATGATTCATAGCTGCTTCCTGTCACAGCCAAGATGATTAAACCCTAAACCAGGTCTCCTGGATATGTAGTCTCTTTGCTTTTTACTTTTAAAAAATAAATCAGATCCATGAAGTCTATACTAAATTATGTGAAATACATAAGTTTCTAGCATTCTACATTTTAAGGACATAGTTATCACTAGCTCTGTGGGGATTTGTTTGTGTGTATTCACATATGTATGTATATGTGTGTGTGTGCATGTATATGAGTGTATGTGTGTATACATGTGTGCATGTGTATGTATGTGCATGTGTGTGTGTGCATTTATGTTTACACGTATGAATGTATATGTGTACATGTGCATATGGAGGCCAGAGGTCAGTCTCATAGGTTGTTCTTCCAGTATCCTCCACTCTGTCTTTATTTCAAAGCCTTGTGTACCTTTGTAAGTTTATGTAAGTCAGGTGCCTCTGGAGGCCAGAGGGTATTAGATACCCTGGCTGGATTTACAGATGGTTGTGAGTCATCTGATATGGTCTGGAAACTGACCCTAGGTCCTTTGTAGGAGCAGTAAGGGCTATTAACTCCTGAACAATCTGTCCAGCCCTAACTCCACCTTGCTTTTGAGACAGGGTCTCTCATTGGCTGTGGGGCTTGTGGATCATTCAAAGCTGACTATCCAGCAAGACATGGGGATGCATCTGTCTCCACCTCCCAGTACTGGGATTATGAGCATGTACCATACCTGGCTTTTTTTTTTTTCTTTAATGAATGATGGATATGGAACTCGAGTCCTCATTTTTGCATGACAAGCATCTTACCACTGAGCCCTCTCCCAGGTTACATAGCAGTTATTGACATACATGAAATAGTGGCCTAGGAGACACCCCAGGCCATGTGCCATGTCAGATCTACTTAACCCTCAGTTTCATACTGCAATAACAGGACGAGGACTAGGAAATCATGTGACTTACTCTATCCCAGAGGGAAGCAACTGGACATGATTCTGTCTTCTCATTCTAATAGGGACATCAGTAAGCAGCATCCATCTCTGAACCCAGTCCCTGGCTATCTTGTACCCCCTAGAAATGGTTAAGGGACACCATGATTGGTCCCGGCAGCCCAGTGGGGATGGGATAGTGCTGTGTGCTGGTGGTAATCTTCTTGGGAGTTCTCCCAGAAAGGGTGTCATCTCACTGCTGATGGATATCCACATTTGCACTTTCAGACGCTAACTAGGGAAAACAGAACAGGCAGGGGGAGTGTCAGGAGTCCCGAGTTCTGGTCTGGATTCTTATGGATCCTAAGTAGCTTCATAACATAAGTAACTGGTTTAATTTTTTCTCATAGTAGTCCCCAGTAACCATCAATTCTGTGAGCTCAATAAGTCACAGGGTCTCTGAGAACGAAACTAACTCAGAAGAGAATGCTCCTGTCAACACTGTTTGCTGACAAGTCAGGTGCTCTGCTGTGCCTGAAAAGTTGTGTTCAGTGATTTGGTATCTCTCAATACCCCGAGATGCGAACTGTTGTAGATTTACAAGAACAAAACATGTCTTCTTTCATCACCTTAGCCACGTTTGAATTTGGAGACATAATTTAAACCTAAGATGAATGCTGTGTCCTGGACTCACATCTTTGGCCTGACTACTTTCTTACTCAGCTGCTTTGCTGTTGCATCTCTCTGCCCACATTTGTGAAGGACACCATTAGACCCAACTGCAAACCCAATTGCTTGATCTGCCCTTGATCTGCCTCTATTACACCACCAGCCTCCTCCCACCATCTCCCAATGGTCTATCAGTCTGTCAATGTGGACTGTCTGGTATCTTTCAGTTGGCACATTTCTACTGTCCTACCTACAGCTCCTTGCCAGGGCACCCTGTGAATCCCGGTAATGCCCTGGAATATATGACAGTATTCTTAGTTGTCACCCAGCCAGTCTGTCTCCTTCAATCACCATTTCATGCTGGACCATCAGTCCTAAGTGAGAGTATGTTGCTTGTTTGCTTAGCATTATTTTCATTATTATTCTTGTGGCCTTCAGAGAGTCCTTTGAGCTTGGCAGTAGTGAAGCCTTACTGTATCTCTCTGGCTTCTTCTCCTGCTGACTCTGTCTTCACACTGCACATGTACTCTCATGCTCAGCCTGCAAGTGCACACTTCTCCATCTTTTCTCTTGACTAAACCCCTCTTAGCTTCAGGACATTCCTCCCCGAGGTTTCCTTGACATCCCAGATCTTGTCTGTATTAGATGTTCCTTCAATCATGACCAGACATACTGGACCACAAAGGCTTAGCAAACTGCACACACTGTCCCACTGATATTGTATTCAGTGGCCTCCAAGTTCCTGTTTGATAAGTACTTCATTTCCAGCACTTGGGACAGCAATAGCACCCAGACGACTGCAGGAATTCCTCCTGCTGATGCATAGAGATTCACTGCATGTCTCCCTGGATGCTAAGGATAATTAAGAACCACTTTGGGCTTCACAGTGCTTTCTTCCATAAATTTAAGCCTCAATCTCACAAAGAAAGTTGCATGATAATTCTATGTATTATTTTGTTGGGTTCTACAGCTGTATCTTCTGCTTCAATAAATAAGCCAACTAGCCAGAACCTTGACCTCTTTACTGTTAGAAGTTTGGAAGTTTGTCATTTGAAGGAATATCCAAAGTTGAATTAAACATGGGAAAATGTGAATCATTCATAATGAATATGATTGATGATAAAGATGTGACCTTGAATCTAGAGAGGGTCACATGTTCTCTTTCCACCAAAACCAGACAGAAAGTTCTTAACGAAGACTGGGGCACTTTGGGGGAAATCAGATGTATCACTACCAGAGTACCTAGGCATCCATCTCACTCTTCAAGCATTTAGAGCTTGTGCAGTAGAGTGTGTCATAACCCAATTGAGGAGGAACAAGGAGGGCTGTTCCAGGTAGAATGGCCGCCACACATACCAGTGTGAATATAATGAAACCAGGTGATCACGGTTCATGCCTGGCTATACAGAGAGGTGGGAAGATGATACAGACATAAGAAATAAGAAGACTGCGTATTTGCTCTGTGTGAGAACAGCTCTGGCTAGATTCCTGTGGAGTGTGGTCTCTGCATGGAGGAACCTTTCTGCAATGTGGTGGCTATATGTTAGTGGTGTGGGGGGGGAGGAGAGAGGGGTGTTGGCTCCATGTGAGGACAGCTGCAGGTAATTCTTCCAGAGGAACGCACCTGCAGTGTACTGGCTGTAGCCAATGATAGGCCTGTGCCACTGTTTCAGTGTAATTACTCTTGCCCTGGCATCCTCATTAGTCACTAATCCTGGATTGTATGTGTAGAAACCAAGGGTTAATCTTCATCAGTGGACACTGGTCTGTGCGTATATGAATCAGGGGTCTGTCCTTAGCATTTGACAGTGGGTTGCGTGTATAGTAGCCAGAGATGTCTCTTCTGGGTTCTTGGTGGCAGGTATCAGGTGCCTGCAGTACTTTATGTGCACATAGTGAGCACACACAATAGGTCTATAACAGGCACTTCCCCCAGAGTGTTCCCCTGGCTATGACATGGAAAGACACAATGACTAGACAGAGGTCTCGGTCTTCACCTCTTGGTGATCTAAGAATGATTCATCTCCCTTGGAGTTGCTGTATGGCCATAACTGCTACAGATGAGAAACTGGACAAACTCAGGCATCGTCCTGTTCCACAGGTGACCTGACAAAGGAGTGTGTACTTACAAACATACATCTGAATATCATTCAGTCAGGAAAGCCAATTAAAAGTGTTTTTTTTTTTAATCCATAATTCTTTCCAACATTTTCTGGAGAATTGAAATTTGGTTTATTTTTAAAAAAAGTCACTTGGCTTCCTTTTAGAGAATTACAAATGTGATATTTTAGAAAAAGGGTTAGGACACTTAATAGTCGGTGAAATCCCAACTTGTGACTCTTTCCTGCAGGCTGGTGATTTGGGGTCAGTTACCTGAACATCTAAAGTGGAAATATTTGTAGTCAGTCCCCCTCTACCTCAACAATCATTACAGCAATGTGTGGCTAAAATCTGTCAATGAGTAACTGATTCCTATTGCATTTATAAAATGCCTCGTCCTGACACCATCACCATAGTAACCATTGTGCATAGAAACAGCGAAGAAAGAACAGACAAGGGAGGCAAAAAGTCTTGGAGAAGAACAGTGGGTTTTTTTTAGGTTGCCCTTTCTGGAAAGTTCTGCCTGTTTATAAACTATACATAGACAGCTGAAAATATCTGAGATTTGACCTTCCCACTGTCTCACATACTAGGTGAACAGAAGTCATCTGTTGGTAAGTGGTTGGAGTGTATTTTCTACTGAATTGGGTTTTGGAGAAAAGTGGGAACTAACTGAGCTGTGTGGCCTGAATTTACAATTGGAAGATGGTGGAGACTTTAAAGTTGGTATACTCTGTTTTGTTTTGTTTTTTTTTTCAGGGCCACCTAAGGCAGCCCAAACTCCCTGGAAGCCAAAGGCCTCTCTCCCCTAATAAAATCCCTCTGGAAGTTCAGCTGCAGGAGGGTAGGAGTAACAAACCTCAGGACATCTCCAGAGCATGGCTCAGTACAAGGCAGGGTGCCTCGGACCTGGATGTGAGCTGAGCATTCTACTTAAAAAGATATCCCCTGTTATTTATCAAATTAGCAAACATTAGGAAAACTTTCTAACCCTGGGCAGTGAGTGTTCAGGTATCTCACTGCCTCAGTAGCACCTATTTGCCTATCTGTTGACTGTGACACATCTTGGCTGTTCCCTCTTTAGGTAGCTTGGCTTCCTTGGAAGTTTAAAAAGGCCAAGGTTTCACCCTATCTCTGCTTTGTAGTTTAAGAAGATTTTCTTTTCTCAACAGAGTCTTGTTATCTTAGCTCAAACTGCAATGTGTTTCCTGCCTCAGCCTGTGAGTTCTGGGATGAGAGTCATGCTTAGCAGACAGCCTGAACTTTGTAGACAACTACTGATTGTTTACTCAGCATACACGGGCCTCTGAACTCAAGGCTCTATGGCTGTGAAAGGTTCTTTCTTCCAATATTCTGTCTTGGAGCTCTCATGAAGAAATTGTGTGGTGTAGCTTCTCTCAACACTTGTGAAGCCAGTGTCACTGGTAGAATTTTTTTTAGACTAAGGGTAGCCTTGCATCCTGGTATCAAGCTTGGAAAAACACTGAAAGTGGTACACAACTGAACTGAAAAATAACCTGTCTGATTTAGGTCACATTTGAAGTGTTATTTCAGTACTTCAACTGGCAATGCTACAAATTTTAAATTTAGTCACATGCATTTCTTCCAGAAACACTGTTGATACATTATCTTTAATGAAGGATAAATTACAACAGAAATACCCTGAAATTGCTCATTAATTTCTTAGTGATGCTTGGCATAAATGAAGAAAGGGTTTTGGAGCTCCACTCAGGGCCTGACCCAGCCTCAGCACTCCTGGCCTTGCTCCATCCATTGCTCCAGGCAGATGGCTGGCATTTCTCTACCCAGCTCCCAAGTGACACCCCTGCATTGTCAGATGCTACCATCCTAGGCTCTGTGACCTCAGGTCAGCGGTCCTTGCCATCTCTTGCCTCCATCCTAACTTGCAGTTCTCACTTTGTCTTGAATTACCAATGATACCTCTGGACTGTTCTTTGGGGTCCTCTCCTTGTGTCCACCTTCTTGGCTAACTGATCTTCCATACATAGCCCTTCTCAGGCCTGACACAAGGGTACAAGCTTGAGGGGAATATTGTTACTGATTTCCAGACCATTCTCCCTGCAGCTTTCACTGTGTTCACTTGAACCTCATAGATATTCTTTGTGTGCCCTCTGAAACCTACCATGGGGATTTCAGTCCCTGCTTCACAACTGCCTTCTGTAGTAATCCACAAGATTTCTGTCTTCACTTCAATGACCTCTCCAATGTCTGGATTCCTTGGCTCCTCTGCTACCCATTCCTGCACCTCCTGTCACTGCAATGGCACTCTTGTCACCACAGATAGTTCCCCAGGGAACTATCCTCCTAGTTTCTTTGCTTTATTTCCCTCTCTCTCCCACACCCTGACCTCAACAAGCCTTTGAGTAACCACATAGGGCCAATGTGTCCTGCAATAGACCTGCTGCTCTCTTGCTGGCCCTCAGGCCCCTATCTTGGTCATGCTGGTTATAAAGCTGTTGTAATAGTCTGTGAACTACCTGGCTTGTCTTTGTTGTCAGTTTCCTCCCAGGGAGAAGTACAGACCTCAGTCTTATTTTCTACTTTGCCTTCACTAGGCTGAGGCTGGAAGATACTAGAAGACCACACTTGGTTCACATGAGTTTCTGGTGCTTCCTGCCTGCCTTCTTGAACCCGTTTGCTGCCCCTCTGTCTGGCTTTCCTCCCAGTCTTGTCTTTTTCCTCATTGTCTGGGCAGACAATACCTGCTATTTCATCAGGAGGAGAGGTGACAGTTAAATAACTTGTGCAGGGCTGGAGTGAAGGGTCCCTGGGCCTCTGAGTGGTGGCCCTCCTCTGCTGAAGAACATCTGTCTATTCCTTCCTTTCTCTTCTCACCACTCTGGCTCCTGGAGGGTCACACAGGGCAGCAGCTAAGAGCAGGACCTTCAGAGCCAAAGTCCCAACCTGAGCCTAGCTCTGCTGCCAGCCTTTATCTTTGAGGGTCTGACCTCCCCATGACTGCCCTCACTCCAGGAACTTGAGGGTCATGTGAGATAACATACATGTTCCCAGTTCACAGTGTGGTAGCATTTTCTGGTAAAGTATTTTCTTAAACCTCCCTACCCTTAGCTCATGTTCTATCTATTGGGTGTGCTGTGGGGCCATTCTAAGCTGTGCACACCACAGCTTCTGTTCCTTTCTCCTGTGTATCACTCAGGCAGCAGGGCTTTAAGTTCTGGCTGACCCTGTCTCCGGTGATGAGCACAGGTCATGGATCGTCCTCTGTCCCAACCTGAAAGAAGGCTCACCCATGAAGGGTGCCTTTTAATCTTCCCCCTACATGTCAACAATATCTAAAGAGAGGTCCCCACCAAGTCAGTCAGTGCCCTGAGAGATGTTTGTGGATGGAGGTGAGTGCTATAAGCAGATGTGCAACAGTCTTATCAGTTGAACGATCAGGAAAAAATGCTGATTTATAAGTCATCTTTGTCAGAGATGAGGACCCATTCAAACTGAGAGGGTATTTGATTGATTGGAGAGTGTTCTGGTTTGTTACAGTAACCATTAAGCCCAAAAGCAGCTTGGAAAGAAGTTGACTTATAGGTTAAAGCCCATCATGAAGATAAGCCAAGTCAGAAACTCCAGGCAGGAACTGGAGTCAGGAAATGAAGTAGACACCATAGAGGAACACTGCCTACTGGCTTGCTTCCAGGATCACACCCAGCTAACTTTCTTATACATCCTAGGCTCTCCTGCCCAGCTACTGTCACAATCCACAGTGTGCTTTACCCTCCCACACCAATCAACAATCAAGAAAATGTCAAACAGATCTATGGCAACAGGCCAATCTCTTAGTTGATGTTTTCCCTTTCCAGGTGACTCAAGGTTTGGGTCAAGTTGACAGCTGAAGATACTTATAACACAGAAGAAGACAGGTACTATCATTTTGGTGTCTGGAGACTGATTCTTTATATTTAGATCCCTTTAGAAAAAGAGTGAATACTGGGTAACAGGAACATGTCAAGCCTGTTCCTCTTGAACCCAGAGAGGATAGAGACCGGGTGATGGATGCACCTAGCTTCTTCCTCCTGAACTCATACTGGTTTCACAGGCTGGCTCTCTCTCTTTAGAGAGGGCTGGTGTCTGTAGTCACTTTAAAAATACTTCAGCTCTCACTGAGGACTCTGTCTTCCTGGGCCTCTACCCCCTCCCTCTATTTTGGGACGAGGCCCCATTATCACCAAGCAGAGTGACATTCACAGCAGGTACAAGCAACACATGGGGATTCGTCGGATCAGTTGCACTAATTGGATATCTGCGCCTGCCAGGCGGATGGCACAAGTAGGAGGTGTCTGAACACGTGAGCACAGAGCGATGCTTACAGTCCATCTCCATGTAGTAAAGAGAGTTGGCAGTTCGAGTGCAAGGTACCTGGTAACACACAGAAGCCAGTTCCAGACTAGAGGAATGAGGCCCGTGGTAAGAAAACCCGTGAAGAATAGAAGCGGCTTGCCTCCCACCTCCCCGCCCTATAAAATTTATGTAAGAAGCTGCCATTAGCACTAATGAGAGCTAGGCATGCGACTCTCCCATGAAGTGATGTGAGATGAGCCTCATCCATCACTCTGTAGAGAGCGTGGGCTCTGAAGCAGGCTGGGCTGCACTGCATGGGTGTAGCCTGCTCTCCAAGGTAGTGAAGAAGCGGGCCTTGGCCCCTGGTAGCCTGCTGGGAGAGAGCCTGGGATAGGTTCCCACAGAGTGGTATAAGGAAAATGCTGTGCGTAAGAGCTGAATAATTTACAGATCATCCTCAGAACTACCTACCCCCTCACAACACACGGTGTGGGAAAGAGAATGAACACACCCTGTTCTGTGGACGGAATCCTCCTCTCTTGCCTCCTGAGTCCCTGGGAAGGCACATGCAACATTTTAAATCAGTCTTTGGGAATGAAATGTCCTACTTGGCCTGTTCCCTCTCCTGGGGCTGCCTCATGCAGGCACCGAGACTCCATTGCCTCTTCCCAAGCCTGCACTGTAATTCTCATCAAGTGCCTTGCTCATTCTGGGGGAACATCCTACCTCTATGCTTTACCCCACATGCATTTGGAAAGTGTAGGTCTCTGTGAGGGCCCTGTTGTCTCAGAGGGCCAACTATCTCTTTGCTTCGTGTTGACAACACCATTCTACCATTGCATTCTACTTCAGCATTCTCTCCTGGTGTGTCCCTGCCGATATGTCTGGGGAATACATCATTACCTGGGTGGGACTCTTGACTCCACAGGGCCACTATCAGCTTGCATCTTTGGGGTGCTTTCATTATGCTGGCCTGCAGAGTTTCTCTGCAATGGATATTAACTTGAGTATTACTTCTGAGGCAGAACACAGGAATATATAACACAATGGCAAACATCTGAGGGTAGGCCATGCAAAGGAATCCCTTCCCTCTGAGGGAGCCTCTCCCATTCCTTTCCCCAGTGGCCCTGCTTTCCCTTGCAAATCACTAACTGATAAAGTGGCACGACACACATAGTTCTATATCCTATAGTGTCTTGTGTAACGTTGTATCTTGAAATGATTGGTTAGGTCCATATAATCATGCTCATTAAAATCTCATGCTGTCTCATGAGATAAATGCAGCACAATTTCTTAGGCAGTCTCCCATGGATGAATATTTGTGTTTATTTCCCAAACGCCGCTCTTTCCAGGAAAACGTCAATAAGTGTCACAAACACAGCCTCACTCCTACTAGGCTTACCATGTGACAAGTGCCACTTAAACTCATCCAACCCTTACCATAGCCCTGGGAGGTATAAACCGCAATGATTATGACTGACAAACAGAAGAGGGATTTGAGTGACGGCAGTGAACACAGAGCAGCAAGATTGTCCTGGGTCCTCAGCATACAAGCTCTACACATGCAGCAGCTGAGGTGGAGTGGCTATGCAGGGCAGGCTGTCCCCAAGTTGTGTGATATTTCAAATCACCATGCTACACTTGTGCTCACAGAAACAGCACCTGTTTGGCAACCAAAGCTGGGCCTCAAAGCCCCCCGTGGTAGCATGAGAATATTTTCTAATGTGAAATCCAGAATGTTTTCTAAACCCTCTGCCCATTTCCAGTTAAGCTTCCTGTCAAATTCAATTGTTTATTGGTTTTGTTTTGTTTGAGAGGATTGGTCTTATGTAGCTCAAGATAGCCTCTAACTTGCTATATAGTTAAGGATGGCTTCGAACTCCTAATCCTTCTGCCTCTACCCACTATGTTCTGTGATTACTGCCACAGCACTCAGTATCTCACCACATCTGTCCACGTCTGTAGTCTGTGATATTCCAACCTTGCTGTTTCTTATTTGTGTCTTCACAGGTACAGAGTTAGTTAGAACCACACCCACCCCAGGACTTGGGCATTTTTAGTTTAACTTGAAAGTGTTTCTGATAAGGGAAGATTCTGTCTTCTTTCTTCCATATTATCTATGTTCAAAAAGCCATGACCCCTTCAGACTTAACCAGTGGTTAATGAATAACAAGCAGAGTTTCATTTCTACCTAAGTGCTTTATGTGGGCCTCTGCATTCATGAAGACTTCTTATGAGGTATATTTTTTATCCTGTACATTAGAGTATGCACAAAATGCTAAAGGAAACTAAACTATGCACCTGGTCCCTCACATTCCCAGAAAGGATGATTCTAGAAACTGCTGGACAATATGGCTACGTGATAAGTCCTTCATATGTTCAAAGAGAAAGAGTCTATTTCCCTAACATTAGTATTCTTTGGCAGATGTGTTGTACAGTGCTTCTTACACTCAACCAAGTTATACATTTCTATTTTTGGACACAACTTTGAAAGTTCAATTTGGTTGACTTCATATAAAGGGAACCATTGATAATAGATAAGGAGGCTTAACTCAAAGTGGAATATGGTACTTGCTGTTTCAGCAGGATATACTTTAGAAGAACTAATAATAGTTGGTCCCTATTAGAAAGATGGCACTCAACCTTTCTGTCAAACAAAAATTAAAATCCAAGGGGAGGGTGTAAACTGTTGTTAGGGAAAGAACATGAAAATAGTTCAGAAAAAAAAAAAAAAACACCCAAAGTCCATATTTAGCTTAACCACTAGGGCACAATTTCCCAGCAGGGCAAGTTTCTTCCCACCACAGATTTCAGCAGTATGACAACTGGTCTTCTTCATTCTTTTTCATTTTTTTGTTCCTCTTTACACATTCATCTGATTTTGTTTATGCACTTTTTTGTTATTAGGAATTTGGGGGGGTTCATGTTATTATCTTTTTTTTTCTTTCTACTATACTTCTGGTAGTAGCTTGACTTATCTTATTTTTAAAATGCTTTATTTATGTATGCATTTATTTTGGAATTTAATTGTACTTTAGGAAAGGTTTTCATGTGGGATCCTCATATGTATTTTGCTTTTTTTTGGTTGTCATAGTTAGAGTTTCTATTGCTATGAAGAGACATCATGACCACAGCAACTCTTAGAAATGAAAACATTCAGTTGTGGTGGCTTGATTACAGTTCAGAGGTTCAACGCATTATCATTATGGTGGGACATGGTGAAGGCAGACATGGTGCTGGAGAAGTGGCTGAGAGTCCTACATCTTGCAGGCAATAGGAAGTGGACTGTGACACTGGGAGTACCTTGAGCATAGGGAAACTCAAAGTCCTCCCCCACAGTGACACACTTCCTCAAA
The DNA here is from genome assembly GCF_003668045.3 of Cricetulus griseus. Lineage (NCBI taxonomy): Eukaryota > Metazoa > Chordata > Mammalia > Rodentia > Cricetidae > Cricetulus > Cricetulus griseus. Next base: position 31,818,922 of record NC_048600.1, on the reverse strand, counting down.
CAAGGTCACACCTACTCCAACAAAGCCACACCTTCTAATAGTGGCACTCCCTTGGAGGCCATGTTTTCAAACCACCACATTGGTTCTCTCTTCTTTCCAAATATCCTGCCCCCTCTTCTTCCATGTCATAAATACTGTGTCATCCTTTCCAGTCTTCTTCTCCCTTCAAATGGTCCCATTGCTAGTTTCACATCTATACCCAACCACCCCATATGTATATATAGACAAAAATTAAATTCCAGCATCTATATATGAGAGAAAACACCTGGTGTTTGCCATTCTGAACCTAGGATGATAATTTCCTGTTTCATCCCTTTTCCCATAAATATCATGATTGCATTTTTGTGGCTAAATAATTTTAAAGGTCCTTTCTAGGTGTGGGGCTGTCCAGAGTGAACCCCAGGGGCATCAGAGCTCACACTGTGGCAAAGGTTAAGCCCAGGCACCGCATATGTCACACCCACCCAACCAGTACCCATTTTTGTGAAATCTGAATGTCAATGCAATTAATATTAAAAATAATTGATACCCATGACCTCAGGGGCAGTTTCAGCATTCTCTGCTCCACCTACCAAACATAGCATCTTAAGAAAACCAATTCTGACAGTCAGGGGTGGAGGCTGCAGGGTACAGCTCCTCTGTGGATGTGTGACTGCAGTGACTCTGGAGCTTACTCCTCAGCATCAGAGCAAGGACACACTTTAGTTCTACTCCAAGCAAAAATAAAGAAAAGGCTCTACCATTACTATGTAGGATAGCTGAGTCTACCTGGGCTGGACCCTGGGGCTCACAGTTCTCTCAACTAAGCAGGTCATAGGCTGAATACCATAGGACACTCATGTGGCTGACATGCACTCACTCAGCAAGACCCCACTCTGCTGGTCACCACCTCCTATCTTCCTTGTTATCTAAATCCCCTCATTTACAACCAATGATGGATGGGCTCCAGTGACCTTGCCTACTTCTTTCTTAACTTTGTTTCCATGGAACTACCTACCTTCCTGCAGCTTCATTGTCCTCAAGGGGAGGAAAAGAATATTCTAGAGGGCCATTTCTATCACACTCCAGGGAGGACAGGAATGGCAACGTGGTGTTCTACTTTCCAGAAGGCTGGTGGCCCATGACCTCAAAAATTCAAGTCCCAAGAAAAGCAAGTTTCTATGATTTTTTTCTATGATAAATTCCAGGAAAAATCAAAGCTGAAACAAGTTTATGTATTTTAACTCTCCATAATATTTGTAACACCATATTGAAATGGAATCACCAGAATTATAAAAAATTACAAGTGAATCATGACAAAGTATGATTCAAAGTTATTAGGTTGTTTTCTGGGCAAAAATGTATGAGAGTGGTAAACTAGACATAATTGTACCCTGGAGGCTGGGGCTGGAGGACTGTCATGAGTTCAAAGCCAGTTTGGGCTACATAGTGAGTACCAGGACAGACTAATAAACTATGGTGTGAAACCCTGTTTCAAAGAAAAAAATTATAATTCACAAACAAAAATAAATAAAAAGCTCTTGTTGACAGCTTCACACCATAGAGTAAGACAGCTTGGTTTAGCATCATCTCAGCAGCTTGCAAGCTCTGTGTGCATATGCACAATCCATTGCACAATACACATGTACATATATACATACCACAACACAGGACACCTGGCTCTGCATAGCTTGGTAGAGTGGTTCAGTAGTCAGAGAGATGGGTTCAAAGGTAAAATGCCTACATATGTTTAATCCCTCCTGGGCTGTTTCCTTCTCTGTGATCTTTAAGTTCTCTGTCCACTACTTTGCTCTAATGAATATGGGTAAGAAGTTATTATTTCAGATGTTATTTTGAGGATAAAGTAAGTTGAACAGTACATTTAATACCAAGGTTGGCACACAGTGGGCATTAGTTCATGCTTAGCATTTGTTATCACCTTCTGCAGGTGATTTGATTCATGGGAGTTACCTCATTTGACCTTGGTACAGCCCCTTCAACTCTCAACTAAGATTCTGAAGGGATATATCTGAGTTCAAGTTTTCTGGAAGCACCAGGACTAAAGCTAGACACCGCTTAACTTTGTAAGCACATCCTCTCAAAGGAGAGAAACACCAATTTATAAATCTGGTGCTAAGTCAGCATTTTCTCCATCTGGACACGTGAGCCCTGTTAAAATTGTCACCATTCAGAATGCAATCCACGTGTGTCTCCGGAAACAGATATTGATTTTATCTTCAGTCATATCTTTAGCATGGAAATGGGATGAGTTTTCTCCTCAGGCTCTGGTGCAGTGAATTGGATTTCTTCTGCACCAGCTGCAGGGCACCACAGGTGTTCACATCTCAGAAATCAGAGTGGTAATTGGGACATGAGGGGACAGAAAAATGCCCTTGTTCTACATTCCATTTCCATGGCACTTTTACAGGGTAGATGGAGTGACCAGCAGATTAGAGTCTGGAGTACCTGTCATTTCTAGGGTTGGGAGGATGCACACATTGTTGGAGAGACTGGTCTGTTCTATGCTCCGTCTGGGAGGGATGGACTGAAGCTGTGTAAATTCCATGCCATTGACATCATATGTCATCTTAAACAAACTCTTGCTGACTTAGTATATCATATTAATATGATATACACAGGTTCCTGATCTAACCCAGAAACAGGTTGGGTCTCTCACATGCCTTTTCTGGGTTGCTCTGGAGCCATTTGAAGCAATGGCCTCCTCTTACTTACTTTACATCTCAAGTGACAAGAAAGCTCCTGGAATATGGAAAACAGGTGCAGAGACCATGAGCACAGGCTTGTACCTTATTACCTTCACAGAAGCTGCCAGAACCCAGCACAGGCTTTCAGTTAGCTCTTTTTGCTTGTTTTCAGCTAAGATTTCATATAGCCCTGGCTGGTCTAGAAGTCACTACAGAGCTCAGTTTGACTTGAATTCCTGGTCCTTATGCCTCTATGTTCTGGGATTGCAGGTGTGCACCATCCTGCCCAGTTTAAGGTAAACTTTTGAATGTTTTTCTTGAACCATAAATGAACTTCAACTAATGTCTGAAATCTAAAGGCCATGTGCAGTTGGTGGTGGATGTTGAAACTGGATCTGCAACAGCCTCCTTTTTCCTTCCATTCAGGCTGGTGCACATAAACCCTGGCTACTGCCAACAATGTTACCCTAGGATCCTTGCCAAGTTGATGGAGCTCCTGCATTATGTGTGGGAATACCAGGTACCTCCCTTCAGTGAGATTGGCGGTTGTACATTTGGGGTAAATATGTGCAGGGTTATGTAACTTCAGCATGTGGAAACTGACAGGTGCACACAATTAGTCCTTCACCCATGCCTCTCTTCGTGGTTAGTGTTGACTGTGGCCATAGATAATGCTCTATGATCTTGAAACACCTGTGTTTGTGAGTCTCTAGTCTATTATGATGAGCACTGTACATGCCATGGTAAAGATGCTGTGGAGTGTTCCAGCCACCATCAGCACCCACCCAGTTACCAAGTTGCTCAAGAATGAAACAACATCTTCAGGCCAGAATTTGAAGAGCTTATTGTTTACAGAAAAAAGTAGGTAATAAAACATAAATATTACTTTCTGGATTGAGAAAAAGAATGAAAGTCACAGTACAAATTGCTTGCCGAAATTCATTACTAGAAAGAGTGAAAACAGTGTTTGTAGCCAATTAAGAATCTCAGCCATGCAACTCACATATTCAGTGTGATCCTTATCAAAGCCCTGAGGGCATTTTTTCAAAGAAATATTTTAAAATGCACATGGAATCCCAAAAGACTCTGAGTAACCAAGATGAACTTACTTGCCGTGTCACCATAACTGAAACAGTATGGTGTTGACAGGGGTGGGCTGGGGTGGAGTAAGGGTGGGGTAGGTTATAAAGACTCACAGAAAACAGCTGGTCCCCATGCTTGCATACAAGGCCAAATGATATTTGACAGAGTACCAAGAGATGATGGAAAGGACAGTCTTTTCAACGAATGATGCTGGGAACACTGGAGATTCAAATGCAGAAGAATAAAGCTGGACCCTCACCTTAAGTCCATAATAAAACCAATAATGGATCATGACTTAAACGTAAACACTAAAACTGCAAAACCCTCAGGACAATGTAGAGGAGCCACTTGATGACACAGACCTGATGATTCTTCTTCTTCTTCTTCTTCTTCTTCTTCTTCTTCTTCTTCTTCTTCTTCTTCTTCTTCTTCTTCTTCTTCTTCTTCTTCTTTTTTTTTGGTTTTTTGGTTTTTTTTTGGTTTTTTTGAGACAGGGTTTCTCTGTGTAGCTTTGGAGCCTATCCTGGCTCTCACTCTGGAGACCAGGCTGGCCTTGAACTCACAGAGATCCACCTGCCTCTGCCTCCCGAGTGCTGGGATTAAAGTCATGCACCACCAACGCCCGGCCGACCTGATTCTTAAATACAAAGCCAAAACTACATGGAACAACAACAATAAAAAAACAAGTTGCACTGCATCATTTTTTTTTTAAACCACAGAACTTGGATGCTTTGAAGGACCATATCAACAGAGTGAAAGCCACCCATGAAATGAGAGAAAATTCTTGTAAATTCATTTACCAATAAAAGGTTAATATTTGCAACATTAGTTTTTACAACTAAACAGCAAAAATGCCCCAATTAAAGAAAATTTTTATCTCTCCAAAGAAGGTATGTAATATTCTCCTCCTCCTCTTCCTTCTCCTCTCTCTCCCCTTTTTCCTCCCCCTCCTTGACTTTTTGAAATATGACCTTATTCTTCAGCCAAAGTCTGCCTGGAACTCACTGTGTAAGTCAAGCTGACATTGAATTTGTGGTGGTCCTCCTGCCTCAGTTGCCCCAACTGCTAGATTACTGGCATGAACCACTCACTGTTCATGGTTGGTTAAGATAAAGCAATTTCCTAATACGTACATGAAAATATATTCAAACACAAATTTTAATAAAATTATAGAAATTTTAATAAAAACCAGTGATACACTGTTTTATAATCATTAGGATGGCTATGGATGTGGAGAAATTGGAAACTGGAAAGTGTTCACAGGAGTGTAAAATGGCATGCCCACTACAAAAATCATGGAGTTTCCTCAGAAATTTAAAACCACCACATGATCTATGTGAACCATGTGTTATAGACACATACCTACAATGACCTGAACCACCCTGGGTCATGGCAGCATCAGTCTTGAGAGGCGAAGGACAGAGAAGCATGAGTGTGTCCAGTGGTAAGAGTATACTAAAATATCACTCAGCCTTAAAAAGGAAGGAAGTCTGACATACACAATCTACCAAAGACAATACGCAAAGCAAAACAGAGTAGTTTCTGATGGATTGATGCACTATAGCCCTATGCATGCAAAGGACACAGGAGCCCCAAATCCTAGGGACAGGAGGAGGCATGCTGGCTGCTTGGGAGGAAATGAGTTGATGCTTGGTGGATGTCAAGCTGAGATTTGTAGATTTGTGGACTCTGAAAGTAGATACTGGTGAAGGCCATACACGTATGTGAATATTTTCAGGGCCTCTGAGCTATGTGCCTAGACACAGCTAAGATGAACTTTATGCTATTTTGTATTATTTTACCACAGTTCATTTTTCTGACAAAAGAAGCATAACCTGGAATCCTGGAAAGGGCACAGCTTATAGGGTCTCATGGTGTTCACAAAGGTCCACCAAGAGTGAAGGGCTATGACATCCTTTACATTCTGTGAGGTCCTAATAAAAACACCCAAACTATAACTCAAAAGCTCTGAACTCAACTAAAAAAGGCAAACATCTAGCTTTTCAGGAGTTAGTACAAAGGAGCTGCTGTGTTGTGTGTCTATGAAGAAAGGACAGACCTGTTAACAGCACCATGAAACTTCTATTTAATGCCACAGCTGAATCAGAGAGTACCCCCAGGTCATGGTCTAGCAACAGGCAACATGCTGCAGCTTCACACTGAGTTTGCTCAATGAGATTAGAGTGTGCTTTGCTTAGCAAATCAGAACCCCTCCCACAGACTTTTATGCTTGTTCAAATGGACAACTTTTAAGGCAAGGAAGAACATTACCTTTACGTGGCTCCTGGAATCTCCATAAGTCTGCAGGACCAGCTGTAGCCTTTCCTTTGCCGACAATGTGAGAGACACAAAGACTGGGCTGGACTCAGTAACTACATCTTTTCCTCTTCTACCAGATGTGGTCACTCTAGAGAAGAATAGAAAGACAGGATAAGAAGGCTGATATTCACAATAAAACAACAATCCTACATGAGGGGTGTGATTACTAAGACACACTGCTGTTTGAATTGCATTTGCAATCAGTAGGGCAGTAATAACAGGTTAAGCACAAAGGCATCCTGTATGTGTGTGTGTGTGTGGGGGGTGAAGACACTGGCCCCCGTAACACAACACATTTCTGATCAATCATTCCTTATAGAAAAATCCCCTTTAATGTTGCAATGTGAAAATAGCATAAAACTATCACATTTCAATAAAACTACCTAAAAGATTATTTGTGATTGGCTTGAAAAGCCTTAAGATAGTGTGATGGATCATGAGGCTAGTTGGAGAAGCATAGTTTGTATTTTATTTTCCTCACTTCAGAGTATAGTAAACCTACTTGTGGTAACACCCACTAAAATATTTTGGAAGAGCTCCTTATTTGCTGCTTTAAAAGTAAAACAAAAAAAGCAAGTGTCCTGGTTTAAATCCGCATGCTGTGATAAAATGATAAAATACAAAGCAACTTAGGGACAGAAGGACTTTATTTTAGCTTTCAATCCTAGGTTACAGTCCATTGGTTCAGGGAGGTCAAGGCAGGGACTCAAGCAGCTAGCCACATCACTTCACAGTCAATAGCATTTCGAAGCAGACACACCTGGTGCCTGCTTGTTAGCTGCGGCTTTTGTTTTTGTTTGTTTTTTTTTATTTATTTAAAAATATTTTTCATTTTACATACTAACCCCAGTTCCCTCTCCCTCCTCTTCTCCTGCCCCCACCTCCCCACTTTCCATATCCCCATCCACTCCTCAGAGGGGGTAAGACCTTCCTTGGGGAATCAACAAAGTCTGGCATACTAAATTGAGGCAGGACCAAGCACCACCCACCTGTATCAGGGTTGAGCAAGGTATCCCACCATAGGGAAGGGGCTCCAAAAAGCCAGTTCGTACACCTAAGATAGTCCTGGTGCCACTGCCAAGGGCCTCCCTTACAGATCAAGTCACATAACTGTCACCCACATTCAGAAGGTCTAGTTCTGTCCTTTGTAGGTTCCGTAGATGTCAGTCCATAGTCTGTGAGTTCCCACTAGCTCAGGTCAGCTGTCCCTGTGGTCCCCCGACCCCTCTGCTAGCTGCTTCTTTTCCCCCCTTTTTACTTAAATTAGAAACAAGCTTCATTTACATGTCAATCCCAGTTCAGTTCCCTCTCAACTAGCGTCTTCCTGTCTTCCTCCTCCTCTTCCTCTTCCTCTTCCTCTTCCTCTCCTCCTCCTCCTCCTCCTCCTCCTTTCCCCTCTCCTTCTCCTTCTTCTTTTTGGTCTTTTGAGACCGGGTTTCTCTGTGTAGCTTTGGAGCCTATCATGGCACTCACTCTATAGACCAGGCTAGCCTTGAACTCACAGAGATCCACCTGCCTCTGCCTCCCGAGTGCTGGGGTTAAAGGTGTGCACCACCAACACCCAGCAAACTACAGCTAGCTGCTTCTTATGCACAGTGAGATTTTTTTTAACTCTTACATAGTTCAGGGTCCAGTCCATGAAATGGTACCACATTCAAGGTAGGTCTTCCTATATTCATTAGTAATCAAGACACCACTCCGCAGATAAACCCACCAGCCAACATGTTTAGATAATTCCTCGTTAAGACTTGCTTCCCAGGTGACTCCAGATTGTGGCATGTTGACAGTTAAAATGAAGGAACACGGTAATATCTTAAGGAATATTCTAAACCTTTTATTTGTTGAAACTGTAAAACAGCTTCCAAGTATTTAGCTTGAAATGGATTTATTTTTAACTCCTGCTTAATATTTATAAAATGGTCACAATTACTAATAAATGAAACATGAGCTATTACCAAAATGGCTGGTAGACATTCAGTGCTTCATGAAAGTAGATACTGACTCTGTCATATAAAGAGCACCAAGTAACAACTTTAAATATATTGTAGAAGTAACCCAACATGGAGCAAACAAGCAATTGAGTACACATTGGAGGGTTGTGTTAGTGATCTACTGTGATTAAAATCATATTTTGTTTTCATGAAATGTTATTGATACAGGCATGTCTCCCACCTATGGATAAATGTAAGTAGGCCTTACTTCTGGTGGCTCAAAGGCTCCACCTCTACCACACTTTACAGCCTGAAATCAGGGGAAGCCAAAGCAGGAACTTGGAGTCAAGAACTAAAGCAGAGATCATGGAGTTCATCATCCCTTCAGATGAACTTCCCCAGCAAGCATCTCCTAAGGGCCTGAGGCCATGTGAAATTAGGGCAGAACTGCAGACAAATGGCTAGGAGCAGAGGCTAGAAAATCAAATGAAGGCTCAATGACTTTCCCCAGCTCTTCCTTCAGGAATGTCAGTAGTCAACAAAACAGATGGTGATGAGTGCCTGCTAGTAGGCCCAAGATATCTGATGAAGATGGAGGCTGGTTTGCTCAGAGGACCAGCATTCTATAACAAGTGGATTATAGGCTATAACACACACACACACACACACACACACTTGATGTTTTTTTCATGTGTGTGGTATGTGTGTACATACATCTGCACATTTGCATACACATACCTATCTATACATTATACTTTGACTAATATCTTCCACTGTGTAAAAATCCACAGGGAAGTTGACAGGATCATATAAGATTCCACCTTTGCCCAGTTGCTTAGTATTGACCAAGGGAGTGCCCTGAGAAGTCTGGTTACCCGCTATGCTGTGTGCTCACTTCCAGTGGATCCTGGTTGAGCTCTAAGTGGAGTGTTTAGCAGGAAGTATAGACAAGCAACACAGCCAGACTGTCCCCACTATTCCCTTTGTCTGTTCCCTCACCTCCAAGAAGAGAATCTGGACACTTTTCTTTAAGACATTCACCATTTTTTTGTAACCACATTCTACATGCTTGTGTTTTAAACTGTTTTGACATAATTGAAGATTCAGATGCAGTTGGAAGAGATGCTACAGGGATGTCACTTCCCCTTCCCTCTATATCCCTTGCATCTTGAAAAATCATAGGGCATCACCTACCCAGAGAAGCACTAGATCCTCCTACCTTTGCTCAGACTTTGAAGTTTTATATGAATATTTGTGTGTCTCTGTCTGTGCCATAGTTTGACAGCTGAATATCCATCCGCTGGAGGGTGTGTGTGTGTGTGTGTGTGTGTGTGTGTGTGTGTGTGTGTGTGTGTGTGTAAGTATTGTCTTCAGTGTGGCACTATTAGGAGATGCTGTCAATTTTGGGAATTGGGGCCTGGTGGATGACCTTGAAGGGAGCTAAGATGCCCTGGCTCTTTCCTCCCTGCTTTGCTCTGGGGCTTTTGACAGAGCTTGCTCTGCCTCCTGTTCCTCTCCACTGCATCTGGCACCCTGCCAAAGGCTTAAAGCAGTGTTCTTCCTGGGTTTGAGCTGATGTAAATCCAGGAGTCAAAAATCACCTTTTCTCTGTTAAGTTATTGATTCTGGGGATTTTATTACAGAGGTGGAAAGCTGACAGACATCTGGCTAACACTGTGTGTTTAACTTTATAACACTATCATGTGTGTAGGTGGGGTGTCCACTGGCACTGTCAGCATGCAGAACACCAGTCATTCAAGGACACTAGGCTACTTACTCTTTTATATCAAACCTTTCTCTCAACTCTCATCACCTCTGCCCCTCAGACCCTGGAATGATAGCATGACAAGAATGTGTTTTAAATGGTGTCTTATACTATATGATGTTAGAAGTAGCTTTTGTTAATTAGCATTTTCCTATGGGACAACCTGGGTTGCTTTGATCACTGACAGTTTGTTCTTTCCCATGGTTGAATAACATTCCATGACACGTTGTCCCATGGTTAGACCTTCATCCTCTGAAGGACATCTGGGCAACTCTAGCTTGGGATTCTCTAAAACAAAGCTGCTGCAAATATTTGAGTATAAGTTAGTGGAAGTATTCCAGGTCAATAACTAAGAGGCTGTAGTGGGCTACTTAGGAACTATAAGTCCGAGTTTTAAGGACACTACTAATAGGTTTTCCACCAAATCACATACCATCAGTGTATCAGTCTCTTTGCCTCTGCCAAGTGTGGTGCTATGGCTGTTTATCTCATCAGTCATTCTGGTGGTATGTGGGTAGGTACCTCCTTGGATTAATCCCCTCAAACATTGCATGGTAAGTGAAATTTGGCTCCATGCCATTGTCCATTTTCTTACTGAGTTTTTTTCATCTTTTTTTCCTTTTTTTAATTTAAATTAGAAACAAGCTTGTTTTACATGTCAATCTCGGTTCCCTCTCCCTCCTCTCCTCCCCTGCCCCTCACTGACCCCCCATCCCATCCCCTTTCTGCTCCCCAGGGAGGGTGAGGTCTTCCATGTGGTATCTTCAAAGTCTGTCATATCATTTGGAGCAGGACCTAGGCCCTCCCCCATGTGTCTAGGCTGAGAGAGTACCCATCTGTGTAGAATGGGCTCGCAAAGTCCATTTGTACACTAGAGATAAATACTGATCCAATACCAGAGGCCCCATAGATTGCCCAGGCCTCCAGTAGACAACCACATTCAGGGGGTCTGGGTCCTATGCTGGTTTCCCAGCTATCAGTCTGGGGTCCGTGAGCTCACCCATGTTCAGGTCAGCTATTTCTATGGGTTTCTCTAGCCTGGTCTTGACAAAAGCTGGCCATGGGTTACATACTCAGTCCTAGTTAAGAGTCAAGTTCTTCAAATACTGTACCAGTATTTTGCTTCTCCTTTCCATGTCTTGACAGGGTTCTTTGTTGAGGGAAAGCTGTAGCTTTTGACGAAATCTAACTTACTAACTTCTCATCTGGGTTCCATGAGTGTTATTTTGTATTCAACTTTTGTCTGTGTCATTTTAATATCTGCTACCCAACTTGCTTCTAGTCACAACAGATGAGGAGCACAATGCCTGACTCTCAGTGGGTACTCAACCCACTCACTCGTTTTTTAAATTTTTTTTAAAGTAAGATTGAGTACTTTCCCCACTGGGCTAGAGAGATATCTAAGTTGGTAAAATGATTGATTTGAAGCAAGAGGACCTAAGCCTGACCTCCAGAGCCCACATCAGGAATCTGTACATCATGGCTCATGTCTGTAACCTCAGTGCTCAGAAAGTGGAGACTGGGGGATTTCATCAGCTTGAGTTCAGACAATCTAGACATGTCTTAATAAACACGAAGTGGACAGCATCCTGAGGGAATGATACCTGAGGTGGACCTTTGGCCTCCACATGCACACATGCACCCTCCATATACTTAAAATATACATATTAACACACATACACAACTTGTATTCCAAACATTGGGGATTTGTAGCAGTAACAATAATACTTTTGGTTCTATAAAATAACTTCAAGTATGTTGTTACTATGTGCTCTCACTGTCCACTGTAGGGAGAATGTGTCAGAACTCTTTTTCTGAAAAGGCTTTTCTGAAGCCTCCAGAGTTAAGGCCAAGAGGTCAAGAAAATGGGGGACCTGTATTTGCTGCTCTTTGGGGGATGCCCAAGAGTCCTTCAGCACATGAAGGTGATCAAGACTATATCAAAGGAAATGCTGATACACAGAGAAGGAGCAAAGCCATAGAACTCATGTTGAAACTATAGCAAATGTAACCACAGTTTTTATGTGCACAGGGACAGCTGGTTATCTATCTCAAGGAGGATGCTGAGTATCTCAGGGAGGATGCTGGGTATCTCAGGAAGGATGCTGGGTATCCCCGCACTAGGGAGACAGAGGCAGATGGATCTCTAAGTTTGAAGCCAGCCTGGTCTACAGAGCTAATTCTAGAATAGCCAGGACTACATAGAGAAACTCTGTCTCAAAAAACAAACAAATTTATGACTTAAACAGTGTCAGGTTGTGTGATAAGGAAACACTTTCAGACTGACTTTGGGATCCTCTGGCTAAGGAATAGCCCATTGATTGGCTGCAAGAGCACTGTGGTATAGTCTTCATAGGTAGTCACAGCCACAAGCAAGATACAGCTCCAACAGAGGACCAAGTCGGTGCTGTTCGAGTGGGAGACATATCTAGGCTATCCAGTTTTAAGTGTCTTTGAAACAGCTATTTTAGCACCTTTGTTAGCATGGCAACAGTCAGGAAACTACCTCTTGCAACAACCCAAGCCAGGAACTCATAGCTCCTGCTGGCGCATTCTGCTCCTAAGGAGCCAGCATGTATCAGCTGCCAAACACGATTATTCACAGATGGATAAAGCTGGAGGGAGGCTGCAGCCCTCTGCGGGCTCTCATGGGAAAGAGAAAGCATGAGCTTCATTCTCCTTCCTTCCTGCTCACCTGATGGACTTACCCTACCTGGGACCTAGAGACACACTCCTATGAGTCCCAGAACGTGAAAGACTCCAGCACCAACTGCACCAGCTGTGGCTACTCTGAGCACATTGCAATGAGTACTAGAATGCACTGATTTTTAGACAATGTAATATGTATTTCTCATTGTTTTCAGTTCCCATAAGGAAAGATTTTCATGTGTGCTAGACATTCCTTTTGATTTTTTTTTATCTCCAAAGTCCTGAACAGATGAATGCATCTCTGTGGATCTCCAAGGATGGAGTACCTAGTGTCAGCTTCTACTACAGAGAATGGAGGGCTCTTACCAGCATGCACCTTGTGAGCATGCCTCTTAACCCAGGCCTTGCACAGCTCTATTAGACACTATGCAGATGCTAGGGGGCATTCCAGAGTCCTAACAGAGAAGACACTGCTGGCAGATGAGTCATACTTGCATTAGATCATGCTTCTCACCTATATCTGTTTCCTTCCACAGTCAGTAACTCACTTGCCTTACCGTGTCCTCCGGGTGAATTCATCACATGAACTCTCTCAGAATTAAGCAACTGATTCATATAGCAAGCAGACACTGTGGGCATCCATCTGGAAGCCATCTCAAGATCCCTTTGTGCCCCTTTATCCTTGGCCCATGCTACACTGGGGCTATAGCCTTTGACCAACACCTAGGATTCCCCACTCTGGGTCATGTGACTGCAACATCCCAGTCTTCCTCTGTCTGTTTCACCCACTTTTCTGTGGGAAACATCATCCCCTAGCTTCCTAAGGAAAGGGTCTTGGTGGATTTCTAGATATTAGACTATTTTGTCTGGCTACTGAAACAGTAGAAATGTAAATAAAAAAGTCAGAACTGCCAAAAAATAAAAGCAAACAAACAAAAAAAGAAACAAAAAAACCAACCCTCAGACATATGAAGCTCCCATACCTCATCTTCTTCCTGTAGATGCTCAATTCGGGCCTTTCCTTCCACCCCATGTCCATGACTATTTGAATCTTCTGTTTACTTCTGATGTTTTGGATTCTTCCCCAAGTTGGAAAGTGGGGGCGGGGTTGGTGGTGCAATTCAGTGGGTCCTTCATCACTAGGAGCAGCTTGCCATTGTGCCTGAACCCAGAACCTTGCAGTTTCTACTGAAGGTGGGACATTTGCAAGTCTACCTTGCTTTCTACCTTTCATCAATTCTCCAGGTTTAATTTTAACTCTCCTCTCCTCAGTAGAGCAAGAACCATGGGCTATGATTTTGCAGGAAACATGTCCAACATTTCAAATACTTCATGACCAAAAGCAACTTTGGGATAAAGAGGGTTATTTCACTTTACAGTTTACAGTTCATCATCCAGGGAAGTCAGGGCAGAAACATAGAGACAGGAGCTGATGCTGGGACCATGGAAGACTCCCTTACTGACTTGATCAGCATGCTTTATTTTACAACACATGGTTGCTTGCCCAGGGATGGTACCACCCACAATTAGCTGGGCCTTCTTACATCAATCACTAATTAAGAAAATGCCCGATAGAGTTTCGATAGGCAAACATATAAAATTTTTCTCAATTTAGAGTTCCCCTTCCCAAATGACTCTAGCATGTGTCAAGTTGACAAAAATCTATCCAGGACAATTAATTCCTTGTCAGTGTTACACATTGATATAACACTATTAAACAATAACCTTTTCTTTTTTGTTCATCTTCAAGATCTCATTTTAATATCACAATATGAACATAGTATAACTTTAAAAGCTCCTCAGTCTTTGAAATTGTAAATGCTTTAAAACTTTAGTCTTTTTTAAAACATCCAAACTCTCTTTCAAAGTTCAAAGTCTCTCTGAAATATCCAGTCTTTCTAAAGTTCCAAAAAGTCTCTGAACTGTGGGCATGTAAATTCAAAAACAATTTAAAAACTTTCTTACTCCAAGAAGGAAGAATCGGGGCACAAACATAATCAAATAAAATCAATGCAAAACCCAAATACAACAGTATAAATAGTTCAGTGTTTGACATCTGGGACCCACTCACAATCCTCCATGTTCCAAAGGGCCTTGGTTGTATTGATTAATTTTTAAAGATTTTATTATTATGTGTACAGTGTTCCACCTGCATGTTTGCCTGCATGCCAGAATTGGGCACCAGATCTTACTAATAGATGGTTGTGAGCCACCATGTGGTTGTTGGGAATTGAACTCATGACTCCTGGAAAAGCAGCCAGTGCTCTTAACCTCTGAGCCAAATCAACAAATAAACAAACAAACAAACAAACAAACAAAAACCCATTGCAATAAAGAACCAATAAGAGCAGGTCTCAGGTAGGTGGGAATTTGTACCAGAGTGGTCATAAAATACTTTAAAAATTAGCAGAGACAAAAAGAAACAAAACTATTGTGATACTAACACAAAGAAAAAACAGGCAACAAAGAACCCTTCTGGCAAGGCTCACAGTTGTGATTTAGTAGTGTTAGAAATAAATTCAGGGTCACAAAGAAAGAGACTTTCATTCCAATTGGAGTGTCTAGACAAGGCAAGAGTTTATTCTTGACTAAGAGGGTGTCTGCTGGCCAAAGTGGATGAGGATGCACACAGAGACAGAAAGTGGACTTGGTTTTTATTCTATGCCTTCTCCCCATTTCCTGGGGTCTGACATCAGGCTTTCCAAATTGACTAGTTAGCCAAGAATGTAGCAGGGTCTTTATGCAAACAATGATTTTACTATGTTGGGTGGCAAGGGGAAAACATTTGCATGAAAGTTTTACAATGTGGGGGAGGATTAAAAGACTTGAATTACTTCTCATAAACATAAGTTTTATAGTATCTGATTGAACAGACTCATAGTCAGTATTTCTTACAGTAGACAATACATTTAACTTGGTTATAAATATGTTCAAAGAAATAAAGAAAAAGAGTAAAAATATCCAGGGGAATGATAGAAATGACACTTTACCCAGTAATGAGGTCAATATAGAACAAATTATGTAGACACATAAAAATCCCAAATATAGTTTCTGGACTTAAGCAGTACCACTAAAATGAAACAGTCCTTAAGGAAGGCTCAAGGGCTTAGTCTGAGAAGCAGAAAGACAGAAAGAAAGAAAGAAAGAAAGAAAGAAAGAAAGAAAGAAAGAAAGGAAGGAAGGAAGGAAGGAAGGAAGAAAGAAAGGGAGGAAGAAAGAAAGAGAAAGGAAGGCAGGCAGGCAAGAAAGAGAGGGGAAAGGGAAGGAAATGAGCCTTGTAGTCTTTGGAACTTCACTAGGTCTATCATTAGGTGTTCGTTGGAAATCATGAGGTGGAGAGAAAAAGAAAGGGTCAGGAAAAAATTACCAGAAGAAATAGTAGCTGAAAACTTTCTTAATTAAATCCTATGTTAAAGAATATTAACAAAGCAAAATCAAAATATACACACATGGGTCCCATGCCCAGATGCATCAGGACCTACCTGATAATCAAAGATAAAGAAAAACACAAAGGAAAATGGCTCCCTAGAGAGCAGACCGTGGGTCACAACTGACTCCATGGAGGCCCCTGTGGTCAAGGACTTCAGAGTCTGCCTCAAATTCTCCATCTAGACCAACTCCTTAAAAATGAAAACTATGAATAGGGGCTTGATCAGGGCTTCTTAATTTTTTTTTGCTCTCATACACCTTTCTTTCTCAAAAGATTTGCATGCAACTTTGGGTGTCCAGGTATATAAGATGGGTATAGGAATCTTTACTGGTAATAAATCATAAATAAATGATTCCTTGGCACACATATAATTCTACCATTTATTATAAACTAGTTTTTCATGCTAGTAAGAGGGATGTGTTTGTTTATTTTCACATAAGGAATTAAATCCTAACAATATTTGATACCACAAGAGACAGAGTGTCTTCAGTATTTCCCAGAGCCCATAGATATTTTGAATTTATCATTATCAATGCTGAGAATACCATTTCACATGAATATGTAGTAAAACATTGGTAGACATATTTAGGGCCATTTCTCAACTTGTTGGAAATTCTGTCCTAATCCCAAGCCAAAATTCACTTAGCAGATTTTGATGAAACACAAGTCAGAAATATATAGAATCTATCATTCCAACACAAAATAATCCAGTGTTATCTTAATATTCTGAGAAATGACAAAACAAAAACCAAGTCTTTTTTTTCTACGATTAAGTCACTGCCATTTCTGTAAGAGCAGAAAACCTTTTATGTGCAGTAAAACGTCACTGTTCACAACCCACAATGATCTCAAATCTGAACCAGTTGTATCAGGCAGAATTTGTTGTTATTGTGTGGTGTGATGGTGTGTACAGTGTAACGTACCCACATTGTGTGTGTTGTGTGTTCAGAACAAAGGCTGTAGTGAAGTCATGTGACTAAACATGGATTAGTATTGGCATGACCGTAATCTTTATGTATTAGTTAACTTTGAATTTTTAAGCACTGGTCATTGTACATTCTGAAACATTTTGGTGTTACCAGTTCTTTTTCGATACCTACATTTATCTAGGGGACCCCATGCGGAGTTAAGACCCACAGTTTAAAAAGCTGTGGTGTAGACTAGGGTCAGAGCCATTACCTGGAATGCAGAATTGACAGAGCGATTACATAGCATGCAGGAACAGTGGAGCAGTTGCTTAGTATGCATGGTGTCTTGGATTTGACCCCTAACAACAACAAAACACTGTAGCAAGAGACCTAACTATGTACCTGTGGCACTGACCACGCCCGTTTGGGTGTGGTCACAGGTGTGTACCTGAGGGGGGGCATTTAGGTTGCCTCGGAGAGGCTCGTGCTCTCTCTGGTTGCTGGCCTAAATGCTCCCCTCATGTATGCAGCTGTGACCAGTGCCACAGGTGCATAGTTAGATTTCTCGCTACAAAACACTTTGGCATATCACAAGTAAACAAACACAGAGGATGACTTCCTGGTAGACCTGCCGTGTGAGAAACAGTAGAAGGGGATCTTTATGCTTAAAAACACAAGGGTAAGATGACTGCACAGATATTAGGAAAAACAGTATAAACATATGCTGTATATAATTGTGGTGATATATTACTTATGACTTAATAAAGATTGCCTGAAGTATCATAAAGCAAAGCCAGTCATGCTAGTTAGCCATAGAAGCTAGGCAGTGGTGGTACTCACCTTTAATCCCAGGACTCAGGAGACAGAGGTAAATGGGTCTCTCTGTGAGTGTAAGGCCACCTAGCTCTGTACAAGATTGAATCAGTCTAAAAGAGAATCAAAGCTCAGGCCTTTAACCCCAGCCCTAGAGAGGTATATAAAAGACAGGCTGCATTCTGAGATTTAGTCTCCAGCCAAGTTGAGGAGAGGTAGCGGTCTGAGGCTTAGAGCATAGCTGGTGGAAACAGGATCAACCCTTTTAGGCAGAGGTAGAGGTAAGAACTAGTGGCCAGCTGCTTTGTTTCTCTGATCTTCAGCTTGAAGCCTGAACCCCAATATATGCCTCTGGTTCTTTTATTATTCATGCTACATGAAATAATCTCATTTTGCTATATGTTCAAAGAAGCAGCAAAAATCAGTAAGTTTTAAAAATCTTGGACTAGATCAATATCTCAGTGGTTAAGAGCATTGGTTGCTTTTCCAGAGAACCTGGTTTCAAGTCTTAGCATCACCATGGCTGCTCACAACTGTCCCTAACTCCAGTTCTAGGGGATCTAACACCATCTTCTGACACCCTCAGGCACTCAGGTAAAACAGTCCTATAAATAAAATAAAGTAAAATAAAATTTAAAAATAATTTGACATTGTGTTCATGTACAAAGGTGTAATTTGTCGGGCAAATCATTACAAAGAGGGTAGAGTGAATGATAGTATTTACAAGCAAAATTTTTTAACCTTCTTTTGAAGTTGTTAGTATTAATAAGCATTATGTGATTTTTGAATTTACTGCTGGCTATATTTTCTAAGACAGCTGAGAGAAAATTTTAACAAGAAAACAAAATTAATATAAATCAAAAAGAAGCTAAAAATATACTGGAAGGATCAATGCAGTTGACAAGGCAACAAGGGATGGAGTTCTCGAAAAAGACACAGGATGCATAGAGAAAAACAAAAGTTTAAATATTAACTTATCAATAATTGCAATAAACGTGAGTACTTTCAACCAACTGGAAATTTTTTTAAAAAAATTGGAAGAACAAATTAAAAATAGATTCCACTAATGTCATCTAAAAACATACTTCAGACCGAAAGATGAAAATAACCTGAAGGTTAAAGCCTAGAAACAGCACTTTTTGCAAGCAATGATCAACCAAGAGTCTTTTCTGTCAATGAGGAAATAGATGGAAGAGGAAGTATTTTATTATAGAGGGAAAAACAGACATTGATTCAGTGAGTCAGAAATGTCTAGTAATCATAAGCACTATCACACATGAAGCCAACATCAGTGTCCCAAATATATAAATCACAACTAGACACAGCAGAAAGGAGACCCAGAGACAATGGCTGGCGCCATCACCTGCCCTCAATACTGGACAAGCAAAATTACCAGATGGCTTACAAAACCATAAACCACACTGCAACACAAACTAAGCCCAGCAGTCAACAAACCCTGCTGAGTAATGCTAAACCCAAGTTCTCCATGTGCACCCATCAGGGATCCTGCTGGGTAGACAACAAATCAAATCTTCAGGAGCTTCACCATGGGTGTGTTCTCTTATGGAGATGAAATTAAATAGAAACCAGGAAGTGGGAGGGGGGAGAGAAAATGTGTAAACATGTGAAAGCAAAGTGAAACTCTCCTAAATAAGCCAAGAGAAAGAAGAAAAAGTCACAGAACAAATGAGAGAGTGTACAAAACTAAAATGAAAATGCCATGGAAGTAAAGGCATCTGGGATGAAGACGTGCTTAGATGGACATTTACAACAAGTTATATAAAAAGTCAACCACCTCCCCTCTCAAACACTAAACAAATTAAGAGCCAGAACAAACTATCCAAGAGTGATAACAGCAATAAAAATACTACACAAAAAGGATGAAATGAATCCAAAGATAAAATAAAGGGAAAAGGCACCTAGGAGCATAAAGACAATTTACCTTACTTTTCTCATAGTCGTGACCCCCCTGAGAGAAACAACATAATGGAGGAAGCACTTACTTTAGTTTGCAGTTTCGGGGCATTTCCACTCATCATGATGGGGAAGGTGATGCAGGAGACCCTTCATCTGTGCAGTAGAAGCTTGAGGCTGGGGCTTCATGTGTTCTCAGATCATGAAGCTCAGAACTAGTCTAGGCCTGGAGTGGGTGACACCTTCGAAGTCCTGACCCTAGTGACTGACACTCACAAGCACCACATCCCAAAGTTTCCACAGCCTCCCAGTAGCCCCAGTACCTGGGGACCAAACGCTTACAGTATGAGCCTGCGGGGACTCTCCAGATCAGAGGAGAAATGCCAATGGCAAAAAGAACAGGATAGAGAGCATTAGCAAGCCAAATTTTCTGGAAATGATTAAAAAAAATTTAAGCTAGACACTCAAGAGAAAAAGGAAAGAAGCTGAAAATTACCGAAACCAGGGAGGAAAGTAAAGACATAACTATCTCTTTACTGAAAGAAAAAGGATCATAAGGGAATAATGTGAGCCACTATGTGTCAATAAATTAGATACCAGAGATGGAACAGAAAATTCCTAGAGATCATAAGCTACTAAAACCTACTCAATAAGAAAGAGATAATTTCAATAATATTCAATTGCATGCAGAGCAAAGATGTCTGAATTATATTTTAATAACATAATGACAAAAGACCTAGAAGTTGGTCTATATGCAAGAGATGCATATGTGAAGTAGTGAAAATATAAAAAAATAAAAATTAAAGGTATGGCTCTTGTTCACTTCCTTGGTGATTTTTTCCCCTAAAATTTGAATAAGTAACAGTAATCCTTAACAAATTTGTCTGGAATTTTAGAGAAGAGGAAATATCTCTTAATTTTTTCTATGGATCAGTAAGTATCACCCTGACAACCAAGTCATATGGACATGACTAGAAAAGAAAAAAAATGCAGACAAATCACCCTTATGCATAGTAAGATAATCCTCACAAATATTAAAAAAGCCCTTAAAGATTCTAAAACAACCCTTAATAATATTAAAAGATATTCAAACAAATACTAACAACCAAATTCAGCCAAATAAAAAAATGGTTATACACTATGACCAAATGGGATTTATCTCAGGAAAGTAAGGGGGATTCTCCATTCAAAAAGGCAGTTATTGCAGTACACCACAGCAAGAGTATGAAGGCCGTACAGATTCATGACCACCTCAGTAAAAGAGGGTGAACACTGGAGACATGAACCTTCTTCCCATGAGAAGGAATATATATATGAAAATCCCACATCTTACACCATTGTCAATCACAAACAATGGATGCTTCCCCCAAGATCATGTAAAAATAAGTGTGGCTACTCTCCTCACCACTACACAGCCATTGTGCACGTAAACTAAATAAAGTATGTCTGATTAAAAAGAAGTAAAATGTTTCTATTATCAGTTGATATATTCTTATATAGAGAACTCTTAAGACTGGGACTCAAAATTTATCAAGTTTGGGGGATAAAAAGAGCAATATAACAAAACAAAGTGTATCTCTACTCATGACTTTTATGATCTGAATTTGTGAATCTCCCATTATGATCTGTAAAGTGGTATGAGAGAGAGGCTTCAGGAAGGTCATGAAGGAGGGACCCTAGCAAGGGGCTTGAGTAAAGTTCCCTTAATGTGAAGCCTTAAAGAGAAAACAAGTATTCCTATGAGGAAATAGACCCTCACTAGATGCTAAATATGCCAATACCTTGATATTGAATTTCACATCTTTCCAAAGTGTAAAGAATCATTTATGTTGTTTTCAAGCTATTCATTTAATGATATTTTTAATATAGTACCTGGAATGGACTGATAAAAATAGAATTAAAAATATCAAATCCAAAAATTAGGGGAATAATTCCTGTTCATATTACCAATGTAGAGGATAAGGTAACTGAGGGTAAACTGAAGAAAAGAGGTTTGAGTATTTACAATAAGACTATAAGACAGTTTTGATAAATGAAAGACATCAATGGAAAGGCATATCATATTCATGGATCAAAAGACTTAATTTTCAGACAGTCATACCCCTAGATTGATCTGAAGATTCTATGTATTCTGTCAAGAATGCATGATATATGTCCATGAGATTATTAAGTCAATCCTAAAGCTCACAGGTAATTCAAGGACCTGGGCAAATAATCTTGAAAAAGGCAGGAATTGACTCAGTCTTTGTTGTTTATAAGACTATATTAAATATAATAAATAAATAAATAAAACAAACTACAGTAATTGAATGAACGTGGTGTCAACAGAGAACCGAGATGCACACCAATGGACTGAGCCACTAAGAGCAATTAGCTTCTGACGCACACCTTATCAGAAGGAGTGTAGGAAACACTAATGAGAGAATCTCGTCAAACATGGACAAAACCCTCAGTTGGTCTTTCTTATGTAAAAGGCCTAGAACAGGCAAATCGACAGGGGCACAGGTCTTAATAGTTTTGGGATTGTTGAGGAAACCGTAATTCGGATAACTTTTTAGCACTAGCTGATCCTCTGAGTCACTGAATTATGCTCTTGTAGTGGTGGGCTTTCATAAATATCCAGGCTAATCCTCAACCGAAGTATAAAAATATGTGTTTCCACTATGCAAAGAGGAATATGTGTTTCCACTATGCAAAGAGGAGCAAGTGAAAAGTGGTTTCTTTTCTTCTTTTGTGGCATCGGAGTTCTAGTTTCTGTGACACCAACCCTGGTGGTTGTTTGTGAGGGTTACTGCTAAATGACAATTTGACAGACTCTATATTCACCTGGGCAATGGGCTTCTGGAAATGTCTATGGCAGATTATCTTGATTATATTGATTGAGGTGACAAGACTTGCCCACTGTGGGTGGCGTCATCCCCTGGGTGGGATCATATTTTTGATGAATGTGATGTCACTTCAAAGATCAAAAATCTAATCCCAAAGACTTTCAAAAGTTTCTCATCCTCTTTATCCTTGGACTATCCGGAAGGACAGCTGGGCTAATGACCAGAAAGTTAGGCTGAAAGTTGCTAGTACTGTCCACTCCTTATGATATGCAGAGAAAACATTCTTATGTTGTAAGGAAGTTTCATCCATTGTCTATCCCAACACCAGGTTAGTCTACAGATAACAAACCTTGACCTTCCCACCTGGTTCAAGTAACTCAAGCTTTCATAGTAAAAGATGATGCTGGAAGGGAACTATGCACTGTGTAATGTCTTGGAGAACTCTAGTAACCCAACTGAACTCTAGTAGTTCAGTCAAATTCATTTGTTAATCTTTTTCAGAGCCATTTGATAGATATTCCCATTTTTCCTGTGTTACAAGGACACACAACAAAGTATTGACTAATGATTACAATCATTATATGTAAATCAAGGCCACACATCAGGAATCTTGACCAGTACCTCACAGTATTCCATTAGCCACGTGTGCTTGTTGCTTTTATGCTAGCTTTGAATTACTTGAAAACAAAAGAATTTTGCCCCAAATGTTACATAAAATGTGGCAACATATTAAAAGGAGCTTTGTGTGAAGATGCTTTGCAGGACTTAAAAAAGGTCAGTAGACATACAGTGAAGGAACTGATCTCCGTAAATAATGCATGATAATTTTGTCTTACTACTGGACATAGTTAAGATTGTCAACTTGGAAGGATCTAGAATTACCCAGAAGACCACACCTGGGCATATTGGTGAGGATTAGTTAGATTAGGTAACTGAGGTAAGAAGAGCCACTCTAAATGTGGGCCTGCACTGCTGCATGGACTGAGGTCCAGATTGAATAAAAAGGCAAAAACTGAGCTTAAGTGTTTAATCCTCTCTGCTTCCTGACTCTGGATACAACATGACAAGCATCTTCAAGCTCCTGCTTCAGTAGCTCCATGGACTGTGCCCTCAAACTATGAGCCACAATGAAACTCTTAAGTTGCTTTTGTCAGATACTTGTCTTATCATTAAGGAAAAGTAGCAAATGCAATGCTTGTCACAAAGTGGAAGCTCATGATAGGGCTGGGTTTTTTCTAATCTTTCAGAAACACGGGAACCTCTGGAGGGAAAGGACCCATTTCACTATCAGGAATAAAGCCAGTGACAATCTTACCTGCTGCACAGAAATCCATACCCCCATATCCCTAGGTAACCTCACTGCCCAATACCAATGGCCTGACAAGTGCATTAGGATGAAGTTTTCCCATGATAGCTTAGAGTCCAGAATAATAACAGGAGCTGTGATGTTGCATGCCTAGAACAAGTCCAGTATTGCCGCAAGGATAACACAGCAGGTGCATTCATCTGTCTTCACATAATGCCTGTAAGCCAGTTGGAATTTTGCTCTGAAGCAATATCTGCCCTATCTAAATGCTGCTGTTTTTCTCAAGCTGTCATTGTGTATGCCAGCCCTGTGTAGCTCTTCCCTGTATAGCAGCTGACTGATGGATGAAGGTTCCAGCCGTTCACACTTCCTGATGTTCTGTATCCTAGCAGCATGGTATATCCCACAGCACAGGGAACCACACTGGTTGGGAGGGGTCTGATAACCTGTTGCCAGCACTATCTACATTTTTCTCAGGGTAGGACCCCCATATACACAAACACAGAGGCCATGGGAAGAAGTGAGTTAATGATTCAAGCTGAGCTGGCCCAAAATCTCACCTGACACTGACAGTCATTGACTTATTCCTCTTTAGGAATAGCTTGGAGCAGAATTTGGAATCTCAGCCTTCTCAGAGTTGAGAGGCAAGAGTCAGACAGGGGAAATATTACTATAAGAGAGCAGGATTGGTCAGAAAAGATACCATCAGCATCAGTTTCACAGGCAAGAGCAGGACACTGGGATGCAGGACAAAGGAAGCTCCATCACTAGGCATGCTAAGGTGATGATTCCCCACCACTCTCATATGTTTATAGTAATTCAGAGAGCTGATGAGGACATTATTCAGTTCCTACCTCCAAAGACGGAGAAGGCAACCCCTGAATAGCTCTGATGCCCCTACTTTCCCATGTTTATATCACACAGTTGAAGAAAGTCATATGCTCATCAAGAGAAGAATGTGACAAGGAACAGTGGGCCACCCTTTCACTGTCACCAAAAGAAACCTGTGAAATAACAACATACATTATACGTGGTAGATAAACCAGCATTGGTCTTCAGCAGTCACATGCCCAACCCTGCTTGGCCAATAGGTACCCTCAGCTTTCCACACAGTGTCTGCGATGTTGGTCAAGTCTCTGGCTTCTGCCTAACTCTGCTCACAAGTTGAAGTTTCTCTTCCAGGTCCACAGTTTTTTTTTTTTTTCTTTTTTTATTAAATTATTAATATTTTCACATATACTTTCCCTCTCCCTCTCCCTCCCCCCCACAGTTTTTTTTTTAACTTTCTTTTTATTTATTCTTTGTGTCTTTCACATCATGCCTCCTGATCCCACCCATCTCTTCCTCTCCAAAATAAAACAAAGTAAAATTTAAGAGTGGAAAAAAGAGTGAGAAAGGGAAAATCTCATCATGGAAACTGCAGAGTGATACAACGACGAGTCATGCAGTAAACTCCTTTATCTATACATTTTTACAGGCATGCGTTCATCACAAAGAATCATTGGTCTGGTTCAAGGTCCTTGATCTCTGCTACATCATGTACACTGGGCTCTTACTGGAACTCTTCTGGGACATCTTGTTGCTGCCCTGTGTTAAGGAGATCCTACAGCCCTGGGCCCACAGGACCAACCCCACCCCCATGTTCCAGCAGATCACAGATGAGGTGGATGTTGGGGTGGGCTTGGTTCTGGGACTGTAGGGTTGGTCAGCCCACCAGCTCTCTCCTGTCTTCACCACTACAGTGAGCTCTCCAGCATTGCTCTGGCTATTTCACACCTTGTAGTAATAAGCAAGTGGCAGGGCCAGTCCTCCTGCTTTCACATCCTCAGCATTGGTTCCCCAACACCTGCACCTTCAGGGACAGCTCTACTGTGTTGTCCAGGTGAGGTGTACGGGCCACTCTCCTGAGTCCTGCAGATGATGAGGGGCAGGGACAGCTCTCCCACTCTTATGACCTCAGAGCTAGCTCCTTCACATGCTTTGGGTGTTGATGGGCAGTGGGGTTGGGTGGAGGGGGGATGGATCTCTCCCCTGCCCATGCCACCACATGACAGATGAGTAATGGGGACATGTTTACAGTTTCAGGGCTGGCTTGCCCACACTTCCACCAATGGGGTCAGCTCTACTGTGTTGCCTAGGCAAGGTGCTGAGTTCACTTTTCTGGGCGCTGCAGCTGGTAAGGAGGAAGGTCAGCTTGCTAGTCTGTTGCAGGCTATAAGGGGTGAGGAGTAAGAGGGTGCATCCCTACCCCACCCACACTGCTGCATGACAGATGAGTAGCAGGGAAGCTGTCCCATGCTCACAACTTCGAGGCTGGCACACCCACACCTCTGCCAACAGGCTTGGCTCTATTGTATTGCCCAGGAGGGATGCTGGGCCTGATCTTCTGAGTTTTGTAGCTGGTAGGGGACAGGGACAGCTCTCCTGTTCTTATGACCTCAGGTCAACTCTCCCACCTGCCTCAAGCATTGATATATTAGGGTGGGGCATCTCTTCTCTTGCTCAGACAACCACAAGACAGATGAGTAATGGGGACAGTTTTCCTATGCTCACAACTTCAGGGCTGGCTCACCCACACCTCTTCCAACAAGGTTGACTCTATTGTGCTGCCCAGGCAAGGTACGGGGCCTGCTCTCCCAAGGGTTTCAGCTGGCCAGGTCCACAATTTTAAACCCCTGAACAGAGCTCTTGGCATGCCTCCATCCTTGTCCTCCTACAGACTACAACGACAATGGGACAAGTCTCACAGGAGTGTTATGACCTAGTTACATTCCTCAGTGGGCTGACTATCTAGAGGACCCAGTGTACCATTCCCAAGTGGCACCAGCCTTTTTGCCCCATGCATGTTCACCCTTGTCTTGCTCACAGCTTGAGATGATCTGTTGCTCCTTCATCTCATGAACACATATTCACAGTAAAATTTACCTCAGGTGCAGCCTTCCCCAGGTCCCTCTCCTCAGAATCAGGATTTCATGTTTTCTACTTCTCTCAGTCCACATGTTACAGCCTGCCTTTGTTATGGTTATCTTCTTTAGTCCTACATTTCTCAAGATTCCTGGCAGAATCCATCTTATTCATTACAGAGTCCTTGGGCCTCACTTGGGCTCAGAGCAACATCAGTAAACATTAGCAGAATTGAATCTGATCCAGGTGGCCCAACTGCTTGTAATGTGTCTCGGAGCCCAAACAGTACAACATCCAAATAGCTCAGCATATGCCCCCAGAACAATTACTTAGCTCCATCTACAAGATGTTTGCCATTTTCCCATCTATCTGTCCTTCAGGTTCATACGGGGTGTGACACCCTCAGAATGTGTTGGGGTTTCCTAGCTACACTGGCATGCTTGTCCCAGATAGTAGTAGATGTCATATTAACCTGCAGCTATTTGCATGCATAATTGTTACTGTTTTTTGCTGGAATCTTCTGCAGATTTCCAAAAAAATTGGAGGATTATGCCAGTATAATTGTATGTCTTGGGGTCTTAGATGCTGATAAAAGACAGCTATGGGGATAACCAATGACTCTGTGATTGGATTTGAAGCCTGCTTCACAGGAGGGAATCTGTACCTGCTATTGTAAATACTATCAAAAGCTCATGGTAGTAAGATCATAGGTCCTAGGGAGGAATCTTAATTCTGTTGTTCAGTTGAATTGACATAGTGTTGAATTGTCTTCTAAATATATATTATGTGTTCCTGTAGATAATTACTACTCTCAGCCTCAATCAGAGCTATGTACTCAATCAACCCCCACCCTTGTTGCTTAGCTCTTTGTCAACTTGACACAACCTGGATATATTGGGAAAGGGAAACTCATCTGAGAAAATGTCTCCATAAGATCTGGCTTACATAGGCAAATCTGTATAATATTTTCTTGATTAATGATTGATGTGTGAGGTTGCAGACCACAGTAAGTGATGCCACTCCTAGGCAGGTAGTCATGAGTTGTATAAAAAAGCAGGCTGAGCAAGCATTTGAGAACAAATCAGTAAGCAGTATTCCCCCATGGCTTCTGCTTCAGTTCCTGCCTCCAAATGTTCCTGCTTTGGTTTCCCTCAATGGATTGTTGACTTCAGAGATGTAAGATAAATAAACTGTATTCTTCCTTTCTCAGGTTACTTTTGGTCATGATCTTTGTCACAGCAATAGAAATCTACCTAACATACTCTCTTTTTTGGTGAACTGTAGTGAACCATTGTCTATACAAGATCCTGATAATAAACGACCACTGAGTGTTAAGCCCCCCCCCCCAAAATAAATCTATACCATCCCTTCCAAGGCTCAATAAACATGAAGAAGTAGTAGAAAGAATGTAAGAGATGGAAGACAAAAAGGGCTACAAAATATCATCTTCTAAAGAATACATGGCTGTTGCAAGTATGAACTTTCAACTAGTACAGATGGTTTCAATGTGTCTGCCTGAGAATGGGCCCACCAGCAGTCAGGAAAGGATGGAGCAAGAACTTAGAGGGTCCCCAGCCTCCACTGATGAACTATTTCCTATGAATAGGTTCAGGAAAGAGGGAACCATTGCTTTCAGTTGTGTACTCACTGGTAACCCCACCAGGCTCCAATGGATAGTCCTAATTTAATAGTCACCTGGTTAAATGGTTCAGGTTAAACTAAAGTGGTCATGAAACAAAACTGAAAGTCATGAATTTGGGAAAGGGACAAGTTGAGATGAAGGGGAGATAAAGATGGGAGGGATATAAGAGAGAGTTGAGGGAGAGTAATCAGAATGCATTATATCCATGTGTGAAATTGTCAAACAACCAACTTAATATTTTTTTAAAGACTTCTCCTGACTTGATGAGGAAGCAGACAGAAGATCAGGGAACAGTGTATGTGGGGTGCTTGCCTCATTATGTGTTCAGCACAGCAGCAGCATGGAGTGACAGGTGCAGGACAATGTGCAGATGGTACATGTCAGCAGAGCACTCGGCCACATCTGGGGAGTTCATGCTATCTGCATATGTATTTGTATTGAGACTGGAAACCAAAACGTAATTGTATTATCTTGATCATTATTACTTCCAATAGCATACATTTTATATTCATACCTACAGTTAAAGTAGAGACAAAAGTT
This sequence comes from Cricetulus griseus, assembly GCF_003668045.3. Classification (NCBI taxonomy): domain Eukaryota; kingdom Metazoa; phylum Chordata; class Mammalia; order Rodentia; family Cricetidae; genus Cricetulus; species Cricetulus griseus. Next base: position 31,790,206 of record NC_048600.1, on the reverse strand, counting down.
GAGAAAAACAAAGCAAAGTGAATATCAGATTTCATGCCAGCAGCAGCAGCAGCAGCAGCAGCAGCAGCAACAACAACAACAAAACTCATGTTGCCATTGTCCTATTTTCTTTGGGGACTTTTTCCATGCCTGGTGAAGGGCTACTTGTAAACAGGTAAAGTGAAGTTGCCCCACCCAGGCTTTGAAGTTAGAACTGCAAGGGGTAGGGCAAGGCAGATTTTTTAAGTGGCCTTTGGTGAGCAAGGGTATTACAACAGCTTTTAAAAAACTGGTGGCTAGCTGGGCATTGGTGGCGCATGCCTTTAATCCCAGCACTCGGGAGGCAGAGGCAGGCAGATCTCTGTGAGTTCGAGACCAGTCTGGTCTACAAGAGCTAGTTCCAGGACAGCCTCCAAAGCCATAGAGAAACCCTGACTTGAAAAACCAAAAACCAAAAAACAAAACTGGTGGCTCTGTCAACTAACAGAATGCCCAAGCATCGGAGGCTAGAGTGACTTTTCATAGATAACAACAATGTGTGAAATGAGCACTTGATCCTAAGCAAGAGAAGATGATAAACAGTTCTGGTCTTGGTGTAACCAACTACAGTGTGCCATGTCAACCAATAGCTGGTGGAGTCCTTATGTTATAGAAACTTATTCATCTCCACCAGACTGGCCAGAGGCACTACAAGCCAATCAAGTCAAAAGAGGAAAAAGAAGACTCCAAGGGGCACAAAGAATCCACAGTAGTTCTAAGCAGAAATCATGTCTCTGAGGGCTTTTTATCCTGGAAACTGCCATGCTATAGCATGCTGCTCTGTGACCATGGCAGAGTTATTCAACCTCTCTGAGCTTTCATTCCTTCCTCTATAATATATTAGAACAAATATCATTGGCTGATTGTGAAATGGAAATAAAACAGAAGGTAATATGTCCAAAAGTAGCTAGCACGGTGGCTGGCCTGGAGTAAGCAGTGAGTGGATACCTTTTGCTCTAAGTACACAGCATGAGAACTGAGAAGAGAGGTCCCTGGTCTGCAGGCTATGTGTGCAGAATGCTTGCTTACTTTAGTTTGGACAGCACAGAAGGTGACATAAGAGAACTGCAAAGCCATGAGACAGTGTTCTTCAGAAAGCAATTGCACACAGTAGACTAAGTTTGCCAGAGTATCCTTTAGAAGAGCATGACAATGAGTTTCCACTCTAACCATGAGTGCCACACTGGTAACTGGACTCAGGGCAGGGAAATGACCAGGAGGCCTGAGAAGGCTAGCAGGCTCTCCCCCTTGCAGCAAGTACTGAATATAAAAATGTCCCCATCACAGATGAGGACCACAGTAGCAGCATGGCCAGCCTACATTTAAAGGGCTGGTCTGAAATGGGCTGAGCTGCTAATGCAAAGTGACACTAGTGCTAAACCATTAACGACAGAGGGCCTCCTCACTCTGTTACTTAGTGGAACACAGTCGCTGCAGCCCTGCGAGGCCACACTCTGCTGTACTTTAAAGAGACAGAAGCTACAATGTGAGCTTCACAATAAGGATGGGTGCATGGGTTGGTATTTTATTAGAAGCAAAAGTATGAGGCCACAGGGCCTATGCCATTTCTTGATCGAAGTCTAAGAAAACAACATTGTACTACACTACAAACACAGGTGGGATTATGCCTGGAAGCCTTTCTGTTTGCCCATGAAATGCTAAAGAAGCAGATCTGCTACTTCTGTGAAGCATTAAGAGTTGTGTTGAGTAATGAAGATGACAGACAGCTGGGTGTTTGTTCTGTTGGGTGCAGGCGTGGGATCAAATCACAAAGAACAGTTTCTGCAAAGGGGAAGGTGTCCTCCATATCACACATGGAGGCTTATACCGGCTTCCCACAAGGGTCATCTGCTAGTCCACAAATTAACAGGATGTAGTGCTGGGGGACCTTGGTACAAAAATTAGCTTTTCCAGTATCGCCAAATCAGGGAATCTACATGTACAGGATGTGCATCTGTCCAGGCTAGAGGGATGAGCAGTAACCACTTTCCTTCCAGAGGGACCACATGGCCTGTGGCTGCTTGTCTGTGCTGTGCATACTCCAGCGTGCCCATGACTAGCTTCCTTCCTTTTCTTTCCTTCCCTGGATGTGGAAGCTCAGCATGTAGGTACAGAAGTCCTTCTGATAAATTTCATGAACTCAGATACCCCACTCACTGCCAAGATTTGTGACTTGAGTTTGTCCCCATTTCCAGGCCATCCCTCCTGATGCTCCCATGGGATGCACTGTGGAGAAAAGCTACTGATGATGATATGTCAGGAGGGGAAACCTGAGCTCACTATGGAGTTAACGCCATGGCTCTGGTCAATGGGAAGTTTGTTCCTGGAACGGGGGGCTAACTGTTTGAAACATTCCATGGCCTGGTAGTGGAGCCCACTCAAGAACAGAATTTTTAGGTATTATACTGCCCAAGTTCGCCAGCTATAGCTTCAAGAAATTATCTTCCTAATAAGCAACTTGTTAGGAGCCAGGCTAGGAAGCTCACTCCGGAAGTGACATTCCACAGTGTTGGAGCCCATACTAAGTGATATACAGTCGAAGATAGACTGACAAACTTGTCCCAAAGGAAGCCAAAACAGAGCACGGCAGCCTCCCTTGCAGGACCTGCTATTTATGACCCTTATCAGCCTATGCTGGAAATTCTAGGCCACAGGTTGTAGTTGCTGAGCACAAGGCACCAGAAATAACTCCTTTGTGCGCAGTCCACACATGGCTGGACAAATCTGGTTTTGAAGCTCTCATATTCAAATATATCCACAAGTCCCCTTTGTGTATGGCTCCCAAAGAGATTTCTGCACGCTGGAGGGTGTGTGCTTGCAGCCTGCCCCACCCCTCCATGACATACTGTCCAGGTTTTCCCCATACTGGTCTTTGACCTTTGATACTGCTGTTTCCCCTCAATTGAGTAGTTAGATTCCTTTAAGAGCCCTCAGGTCTACTACTGACAGACACTGGCTTCAGGATCTTCTTGTAACTAGGGCTATTCCAGCAGCAAAAGTTACACAGGACAGTCACTGCTTGGCAGAACCCTGACCTTCACAGGGGAGTTTCACACAATCCACAGTCTATCCTCATGGTAACTTAAAGAGGACAGGAAGAGTCTCCCATGGATACTCCCATGACTCTTAGGCTAGCTAAAGTCCACACTCACAGAGTTGGGAGGGAGCTGAATCCTGGACAGGCTTCCAATAACTAACCATTGGACAAAGGTACACACAGGTCTCATTTTTTTGTGGCCTTTAAGAGACAAAGTTATCTTTTTACCACCACAAATGCTTTATGCTTTTTCAAACCATCTGAACATAAAAATAAATTTCTGATAAAGTTGCAACCCAAGAGGTAGGTTACACAATGTTGGTTTTGACTGTCACACAAACAGCCAAGGTAGAGATCAAATAAATGGTTGCAATAAGTTATTCTGAACCACCAGGCTTGCCTCAGTCTAGGCAGGAGGTAGTTAACTATCTCAGGGAATATCTAGTGATGTGTAGAAACACAATTGTGGTGCAAAGGAAATTACTTCTGATACCTAGGGGACAGAGCTGGGATCCCAGGACACCCTGGGAAGGACGGCAGGTCATTTGACTATCAGCTTATGCATGGGTGGTCTTTGCAAAACCATGAGTTACCCTCTCAGTCTGCTGCAATGGGGACATGTGGCCATGCCAAGCCACAGAGGGAGCAGGATCCGCAATGTCTTTTCTTGCATCACTGCCTATCGGGACATGAACAACTTCTAAAGATAGATGGCTAGGCCTGAAGTGACCTCCTGGGAGCCAGGCAGCCTGCTGACAGCTGAGAAGTCTGTATCCTCCCACAGCAAGCCCAACCCAGCAGGGACCTCAGAACTCTACACAGCACCAGTGTGCCAAACAATTAAAGCATTGGTGACCTGGAAACAAAGACAAGACTGGGCAGAGCAGACTCGGTGGCTTTCCCCAAAGGTGGGAAGCCAAGTTCCTTTGTTCACATTCCCCCACCATAGTGACATGATTTCTTTAGCTGCAGTGACCACTCCCTAGAGTGAGTTACTAAATCACAGGTACAAGTCTGGTTTGCCTGTCAGGGGCTGACCTTCCCTTGGGGGTAGATTCAGTCCTGCTCCTCAGCAAACCATCTCTGTCTGCAGCACGATGAAAGGTCTAGATTTAGCCCTTAAAAGGATGTGCAGTTTCCTTTTGACCTCTTTGCTTTTATTCAGTTTGAGAAATATAAAAAGGAAGTCTGGAAGACAGAACATTAGAAAAATCATTCCCTAATCCCTAAAAGCTTCTGAGAGGTCATGCAAAGGAGATCATAAGTGGAATCTTGGGAGAAACCAGGGTTCTCACAGAAAATATCCCATGCTACCATTACAGCCCTTGTCTGTTAAATATCATGCGGACTTATTCACAACTGGTCCTGTGTGTCATTCACTGTTGTGACAAGGTGGCTAAGCTGACACCTCCTTACCCAGACCAACTTTGTTTCATTTAAGCTCTGATGGAAATGCCATACCATAATGGAGGCAGAATGGTTGTGTATCTCAGAGTGGCTCTTGGTCTCTGCAGAATAAGCACTCATGATGCTAGGGGAGAAGGATTAAAGTCTGAGGAAGTCTGAGACCTAGTGGATGATGACTAGCTCTATCTGTGATGGGCCTGGGTGCCTTAGTCAGCCAGGCCCTGGCCCTCCACTACCCAGGAGAATAAACACATGCTTATTGATCCAGGAGATAGAATGAGAGGGGTTGGGAGCCAGGAGGAAAATGAGAAATATTTCTTCCTCACCTCCCTCTCACCTTCACCTCATCTTCACCTCACCTCACCCTCGTCTTCACCTTCACCTCACTCTCACTCTTAACTCATCTTCATCTTTACCCTCACTCCATTTCCCTCATCTTCATCCTCATCTTCTTCCCCATTCTTACCCTCATGTTATCCAATACTTGCCCCATCTTCATCTCATCCCACCTCACTTTTACCTCATTGCCACCTCACCCCACCCTTACCTCCCTTTAGTCTCTCTCCACCTCATTCTTGTTTTTACTTCATCCTCATTTCACCTGACCTCATAATCACCTCACCCTCACGTTACCTCACCTCACCCCTTAGCTCACTCCTCCACCTTTCCCTCTCCTCTCCCCTTTACCTTTCCCTTACCTCACCCCTTCACCCTTTCCCTTAGCTCACCTCACCCATTCCCCTTTCCCCCTCCTCACCCCTTCACCTTACCTTTAACCTCACCTTCACCCCGTCTCACTCTTACCTCACCTTACAATCCCCTCTCTTCTATCTCCTTTTCACCACCCTTAACAACTGGTGTTGAGCTCCCAGTCCATCTATATCCAATGGCTTCTTCATTGAGGTCCTTGCTTGAACCTCATGTCAAGAGTCATGCACATAGTCTGTGGCCTCCTACCTCCCCTCAAACATCTGGCTGCACTAAAGTTGGCCTAATTTTATCTGTTTTCCCCATTGATAACTAGCAAGGGAATGAACAATACAGGAGCACATTGGCTTAATAAGGAAGTCACCATCCAGAGCTCACATCTCCCCCTGGATCCCAGAGTGCTTGCTGCCTGGGTATACAGCATGTTTCTAAACCTGATAGGGGGTGAGGATTCCTCCAGCTGAATACCCATCAAGGTTTATCCATGGACCATTAATGGCATATAACATAGAATCATCACAGTTTAAAACATACTGATAAGATTCATTTGATATTTTATATGCTATATATGTGTTTCTGGGTAGGCTTTGAGAGCAGGTGAGTTCCATAATAAAGGTGTTTTTAGAACTCACACATTTGTAGTAATTTGTAATAATTATCCTTTTCATCCACTGGCAAGCACTACTAGTGTACACAGTGTGTGATTACCAAGTGGCTGGCTTGCTGGCTTCAGTGTCAAGGATCAGTCCCTCCTTTCATGTGTGATATTCCTGTGGCCACATGCTGATTGTCTAAGCTCCCTAAGACCCATTTTTAACACACGTGGAATGAAATTTTAATGCTGCAATAGCTGTGAGCTCTGCTAGGCAATAAATCCATCCATTCATCCACCCGTCCATCCTTCCTTCCATCTACTCATTGATAGGGTGTTTTAAAGATTAACAGAGACAATGCATTTATAGCCCTTCATGTAATCTGGTCCGTAAATCCTGGGGTGGCAGTTATTACTGCTGTGCCTCATGTGTGAAGGGATCACCAGCCATCACCTTCTTGAAAGGCAGGATCTATGATTAGTTTCTCCCATTCCGAACACTTCAGTGGTTCTTGATTGCTGAGCAAATTAAGCACACGTTCGTCATCCTGCTGGCGTGCCCTTTCTTGGCTCACATTATCTCAGAAGCTTTCCTTATCCCCCATAGCGGCTGTCATTTTCTTTCCAGAATCCCTTCAGCCCTGCACTTATACTGCTATGCAAATGCACTTCCTTGTTTTTGTGCCTGCTGCCTAAAGGCCTCTCCTTACATGCAATGTACATATTTTTGGCAAAGAACCACGGGTACACTTGGTGCCCAATAAATGCTTGAATGATACCTTAGAACAGTAAGGTTGATAGTTTACTCACAATTTTGAAGGTTGTTGAGGAAATGCATATTTTATTTTCTTTGGAAGTTAAATTGTTGTTGATTAGATGTCTGCATGGTTTAGGATTAGATAGTGTACTGGGATTTATTATGAAAAGTCTTTTTCCTTGCTAATTGCTCATCTGCCTGATTCTCAGTCATTCTAAATATGTATACATTGCTGGTTTCTTTGTAGACCCTTGTAGAGTCTTTGTGACTATGTAACAAAAGAATACCCAAGCTCCCTTTTTTATCATGTAAGAGGTAGTCTGTGCGTCCTTTTCATTTGCCAATGCATCCCAGGGATACATAGATGAAGTTAATTAGATCTCTATAGTATGCAATGACTTCATAAGAGATCTAATTAATTTAACCCCTAAATCATCGACTCTGGATAGATAGGAAGTCACTTTGGCAAGGTCACTTCAGTGCCAGGCCTTCATCCTTACCCTGCTTTAATGACAGCTGGTATCTAGTTATAATATTGATGTCCAGTCTCCAATGGAAAGTAGTCTGGTAGTCTGAAAGTCCCATGCACCACAGACGCAAGCTACTTAGAGGGGATGCAGTCCTATCACACGGTGTCATGGCACACCTTGTGCTCTGTGACAGTGACCACTCTGGTGGGGAAATCTGGCAAGCAGTGCTCCTGTGTTTGGTGCTAATGGAGAATTCCTCTGCAGAACAGTCTCTGTTGCTATGGACACCATCCCCAAGAGGAGGCTTAGAAATTCTTCCACATGTCTGCATGTGCCAGAGAAAGCCTGCCTACTTCCTCTTTAATTCTCAAAGAAATCTCTGCATGTGGGTGGAAAAGAAATCACCCAACACTGCAACAATCTGCAACCAAACAAATATATTTTCAATGGCCTTTCCAAGGACCCAAATTTGAAAAAAAAAAAAACTAATCAACTTAAAACAATGCTATCCCTGCTTCTGCCAGGGCTGCTGTGTGTGCTGGGTCCCAGAACTTGTCCTGAGAACTGGGTGACATGGCTGTTATGACAGTATACATCTGAGGAGTGCCACCCCTCCCCATCCCACTCTTTAGAGATACAGAATTTAGTCCATATATAAGAACAACATTGTCAAAATGGCTGAAGGGCAGAGAGGGGATGGCTCTTGAGCAATCACGTGGCAAGAAGACAAGAGTGTCACCTGATGTACTGAGTACTACCATCTTAAGCTGAAAAGAGAATTAAAATAGTCCCCTATTGTCCTTTGTGCATGCTCCATTGCCCCCACTTTGCCAAGTGGGTCCTTCGGACTTGTCTGACAGTACCAGTGCTATGTTGAGGGCCCTGCATCTCTGGCTCATTATCATGTAGCCCTTCCATCTGCACCGAGGCTCCCAAGATGGCCAACAGGCTCCTTTGATTAAACAGAACACAAGCAGAGCTCAAGTGAGTTCTGATGGAAAGGTATCGTCTTGGATTCAGGTGAGGAAATGGAGCCACCTAAGGGACACCTTCACATTACAAACAGTTAGGAAAGCAGAGCTATAAGCATGGAAAGGTGTTCCTCCACAGCTCCATGATTCTGGGCTCCCAAAGTGCAGATGCCAAACCTCAGATATCAGGGTTACACCATTTTTGGAGTCAGGTGATGTCAATACTCTGTGACAATTGCTTTAAGAGAGTGTGACTGTCACTAATAATGTATAACACTCTTGATTATATAAAAAGCATTGCTGTTCAAGTTACATTACGAGCATCTTACATCTTCACGATGGGTACCTGGCAGTTGGGACAAATGATTGATAGACTCAGAGTGCATGAAATAATAAGTAAACAGTGATAATTAGAAAACAAATAAAACTGAAGGATTTCCCCTGGGTATTGAGTCCCAGTTTGCAAGTGGAAATGATTCTGCTCTGAATAATATCAAGGTACTAAGCTCAACAACTATCTTGTAAAAATTTAAAGGATAGTGAAGTAATGATTTCAACAACAATAAAAAACTAAAAGTAGAAACATGAAGGCTGGATTTTGAGGGTGAGTCCTGCAGTGGGGTGGATGAGGTGTCCTAGGGATCCCAATGGCACAGTTCCCACCATCTGAAGGGTGGCAACTAAGCTGCCTACTGGGACAGACTACACTGGCAGCCTGTATGGCTAATTCTTGGCTTGTAGGACTTCCCTCTGCAGTGTGTCAACAAAAATTCCAAACAGCATAAGAGGCATTCTTCACAGCATCACCCTCTCTGATCCTGTAGACCCTGGAGGGTGCTCTGTAGCAGGAAGCAACAGGCTACTGGGACTGTCTAGATCTGAGTCTGCCCTTTGCCACAGATAGGTTCCTTGTCCAATCCACAGCAGTCATCCTCCTGAAGGAGAAATCTTCCCACCCAGAGTGGGATCCCAGGTCACTCAGCCCATTATAAACACTTCAATGGGAGACATTACCATTATTATCCAGGATAATAGATTGGATCTTAGCTGCAACCCTTTTTATTACTAGGAAATGAGGCTCTCATCTTCTCATATTCTGTAATGACATCTACTTTTATTTATTGATGATTTTATTTTATACCTAAGACAAGAATGGCCCAATCTTTAGAAAATGTAATTTAGCCAGGGTAGTTTTTGTAAAAGCTCTCATGCAGTGCCATCTGAAGTGAATAAGTATTTTGACCTGGAACAGGAAAGATCTATGGCTGCCATGGAAGCTGGCACCCCTGTGAGCTGTGACCACACAAGATGCACTGTACTGTAGACTAGGGTCAGAGGTGTCCCAAAGAACATTCTCTTTCTACAACAGGCACAGCTGCTACTTCCTTAGGGAAAAGCAAATGCCAGCATGGGTAATGTCTGGTCCTTCCTATCCTGTCTCTAGGGACAATAAAACTTTGTTAGCACTCTGCTTTCTCTCCTCTCTGCATCTGTCTATGACACAGGAGCATTTGTTTTCTTTTGCAGTTCAATATATTCTTAAGTTAGGTTTGAAGTTTTATTGTTTTCCTTAAGGTAAAATGCTAATTAAACACACACACACACACACACACACACACACACACACACACACACACACGTAAATAAGGGTGGGCTGTTTGGAAGTAACTACAGACAAGATTTTCTTTGATAGAGTTTTCAGAGATGTTTAAATAGGAAGGCATGACACACTATAAGCCTCTCTTATAAGTCTCTTTTGTACTTTTTCACATTTGCAACCTGAGGAGCTACTGAGGGAAAAGTTTGAGGCCCTTGCTAGATCTGAGCACCCCAAAAAGTGGACTCTTGAAGAAGCATGGTGTGAAAACAGAGCTTGTGTGCACACCGCCTGGGACTCACACAGGAGAGGAGGAGTTGGATGTATTTCAGTAGAGCTGATACAACAAACACCAGGGTAAAGTTCACAATTCATCTTTATGTCGGAGGCATGATAAGGAGGAACAATTGTGGGTTAAACCGAAGTTAAACATTTTCCAATCAGGAGCCAATTCTGATGAGTATCAGACTTGGCCAGCTTACTGGAACCCAGCCTTCCAAGGAAGCATGCCACATGACCTGGCTCATGGAGATAGGGGTTTCCACACTGAAATGATGGAAAGAGCCCAGAGGAGGGACAGAATATGTACCTGCTGTCTTGGATGCCTTTCACCTTCTAGAGAAAGTGCAAGGAGTGTTCATTGTCACTGGCTGTACTCTTTAACTGGGCCATATGCTGAGTCTGCCTTCTATAAATAGGGCTCTCACTGCAACCAAATTCATCTCCAAGTCTGAAGCCTGCTGTGTCCGTAACGGCATGATTTAAACAGCTCCACCCACACATCAGGCAGCCCACTCAGTCTCTTGAAAAGCAACCCCCAAAGTACAAGCACTTGATGCACAAGACACTCCAGGGACATTTCAAATTCAATATGTTCAAGGCTGGGTTCGTTTTGTGCCCCCAAGTCAGCCCCTATATCCTAAGGCTATGGTACCCACTGCTATCCTATACTGCATGCCCTGGCAGCTTAGTGCAGTAGCCAACAGTGAGTGAGGCACTGGGTAGACATATCAGGAATGACTTTCAGTGTGTCTTGGTCCTTGCTGGTTTTTCTTAGTTTTGTGAATCACCCAGAGCCCAAGGAATGTTGTCCATAGGGCTGAGATGGTTTTAACCTCACACAGCTGTTGCAAGAACTGCCTTATATCAAGAGGTGTTCATGGAAAACCATACCAGAGTCTGTCACGTGGCTCTGGCAACAAATCAAGCAACTTATAAACAACCTTACAAAGCCTGAGGTTGGGTTCAGGATCTGGCACTGAGGTCAACAGTCACGAAGGACATGTTATTGCAGTTGAGTTGTGACTGTGAACTTCAGTAACTTTTCCATCCATGGCACATAGCTTTCTTGGTTTCTGTTTGACAGCAGCCTGTCATTATTGCATCATGGCCACATGATAAGAGCAGTAGCCCAGGGGAAAGTGTAAAACAATCTGGTCTCAGTGCTCAGTGGCATTCCCTCCTCACTGCTGTTTAAACTACAGCTCATGATTCATATCACAACCAGGAAATGCATGTGAAAGCAACTCCAGTGTGACACTTGAGATGCCCTGAGTATGAGGAAGTGAGGAAAATCCTGTTGTGTATACACTCACAACATCCCTGTGGAGGGAGAATGTAAGGTCTTTCAGGAAGTCACTAGCCCACCCAGACTATACACTTGCTGGGATCCCTGTCCTGAGATGACTGGTCCAGCACTCTCCCCTGTTGCAGCCCTAACAATTCATGAGAGTGAGATCCTCAGTGACAGACGAGTTAGGATGGGGAGGGCCCAAGACAGATTTGAAGCTGAGACAAGATAATGATGTGTAAACTGCCATAGCTCAAGTTTGCCAAAGCAGACATTAAGCATCAAAGGACAAAATGAACAGACTATGAAGTATACCCTCTCTTTAACATTTTCTGAAAATCACAACAGAAACACTAGCAAAGAAAAAATATAAAGTAATTTTAAGTCAATTGCCAATCCCAGAACTTGAGCTGTTCTAAGAGGATGGAGGCCCCAAAACTTACAGGTATCTGGATTTCCTTATTTTTTAAATTAATAATTTATTAGAGATGGCTATGTAAATGCAGAATTGTTTTTTCAATTTTGTTCTGCCTCTCTTTTTCTTATTCACAGAAAAATAAAATCAGTCATGTGTAGAAATATAATTTCAGGCAGAAGGAGTCACAAATATTACACATACACACACACACACACACACACACACACACACACACACACACACAAACGCGTGCGCGCACACATCTCTTTTCAGAATAAACTCATAGCTAAGACATTCTAAATCAATTCTTCACAGTGCTATAGCCATCTCCATACACTGACAGGTGTCATTTGCACATACATGTCCCTGATGGTGCCTACACCAGTAATACAAACCAACAGGAGGTCTGTTCTCTGGTGAGAGGCAACCAGGGCCCTGGGCTGCCAAGTTTCCAGTCAATAGAAACTACTGAGGAGAAGCAGATTTTCAAGTCTTGTCCCAAGTGCATGCAAATATATTCTCTGATTCTTTACTGTAGAAATAATACCAATACCTACAACGAAATCTTTCTTTGACCTCATTGTTTTTAACTGTTTGTCTGCCTTTAAAAATAAAGCCTATAGTTTGCGTCATGATACCTTTCAAGCCATTTCAGCATCTGTTTTGCTTGTTTGTTTTAACCAGTTTATTGTAATTGATTTTACCAGAGTTACCAAGGACCCCCATGTATCCAAAACCCAGTGGTTGCTGTTCTGTTCTCATCCACTCAGTCCTGGCACAGCCTCTCTCTTTCCTACCTCTGTTTTCTGTTTCCCTTTTTCTGTCTAGTATTTTTCCACCCTCTTTCCAGGCCCCTCTTCCAGTTTGTGTTTCATGCCCTGGGCTTTCAAGGTTTCCAATTTTATGCCGAGTACCCTGCAAATAAGTGGGGTCTGAGAGCATGGAAGACATCCTAGTACTATTGGTAGATCTCCTACTAGGATGGGTACTAGCAGTGCCTACTCTTTGGGGAAGCACAGATCTTCAAACACTTCCCTTAGATGATGCAAGGATGCTCCTATTCACTGAATATATCCAGTTAACAGCTGTGAGGTATCCTGGAAGGGCAGTAACCTCAAGGATGTCATTTCTCTTAGCCATGGACCATTCTTCAGGAGGGTATCATCTAAGAGCAAGGACAGTTCATCCTGCCGAGGGTTGGGAAATGGGGTAGTCAGTACTACAGAGGAATCTTGTGGAGTCCGTGGTAGCTGCCACTGTCCAAAAGAATGACAAAAACATTCTGTCACCAAGAACACATGTGAAAAGTTGGTTTGCCTGTGGCTATTGTCTCTTCATCAGCCATTTATGTAAAATGTATTTCAAAGTATCCAGATCAGAAGGTCATGCTCAAAGTGTCCTGTAGTGATCTTGCTTTAATTCTGTAAGTCCTTACCTGTATTGTCTGTGCACATGCATACACACATGTTGGGTGCTGCTGCTGGGGTGGATGTGACCCTCTGGGAGTACGTCATCTATCTACTGTTGTCATGGCACTTATGGGTCACCAGGATAGAGGAGTTCTGCATACCCACATACAAGTGTCTTCTGGGTTGTTCTTTGATGTGTGTGAATATTGGCTCCCTCAAAACAAAACCTGTTGTTGTCAAAGCACATCTGGTGATCAAGACAGAGAAATGAGTGATGGAGTGGGAAAGTGGACATTTGGACTGGCATGGGGACAGATCATATGGAGGGGCATCAAGGACTAGAGGCCTAATTAGCTACCTCCTGACCTCCAAGCACACCCAGTATTGCCCAATTTGTGCTTAGGTGTGGAACCATCTCACTGTAGCAGATGTATAAGAAAACACACAGCAGCCAGCTGGGGTCTACATCTGGATCTTGCCACACACTGTACACAGAGATAGAGAACTGATTTTATTCTCCCACAGTGCATGCCCAAGTCAGGGACTGAAAATGAACCAGTGCTCAGAGTGACAGGAGCAAAAGTTAGCCTCCCTGTTTTTAGAACTTAGTACTGAAGGGTTCCTTCCCCAAAGCCAATACTGTCCCACTGGACCCACTACCCAAGCCTGGAGCAAGCTGACGGGGCACTACTGTAAATGAAGCCAAGAATGACCATTGATTTATGTATAAGTAACAGCTCAGAGGGGTTAGAAAACAAACAGGGCTTAAATTTGCTTCCCAAAGTTTGCCAGTCAAAGGAAAACATTGCACATTTAACTAATTTTTAAACCTTCACCAGCCGTTCATCCAAAACTGACAATACTAACAGAAACAGAATCATAATGCTTTTAAGAGTCCTTTACGCAAATAATCTCACTCTGCAGAGTACATCATATGCAGGGAGTTTGAGCAAATAGGGGCACTTTCCATGGCTGGAAGTGTCATAGCTCTGTTAAAATGCAGATCCCTGATGAGGTCTGAGTTTTGCATCGGTACGTTTTAGGTCACACTGCTAATCAAAAGCCCTGGACCACACTGAGGTGCTCATGGTGAGAGGGGCATCCCTGGCAGTAGCCCCTCTCTTAGAAGCATCTCCATGTTGGTGACCACTATTGACTTACAAAAGAGCTTCTTTGTATATCACATGATTTTGTTTGTGACAAAAGATTTCATCATAAAAATTAGAGACTGTGGGTTCAAATAGAAGCCCCAAACTACATGCCTTGTAGCAAGTCTCTGAACCTGGCTTAAATGAAGCTTCACCTTCTACGAAGCATGTGCAGTGACGATCAGCTTGATACGGAGGGGTAATGACAAGAAAAGGATGAATAACAAGTGCATAGTGCAGCGTCTGACTCCAGCATGTGATAAACTAAGTGTTGAGGGAATCTTGGCCTTGTTGTTGATTCTGTGGTTACTATGGTCACAACCTGAGATACTGATTTCCCTGGGGACAGTGCCTGTTTGTCATTGCCCCTGTTATGGTAACAATATCACCTCTCACCTCCTAAGGGTTGGAACCAAATGAAAAACAAGAGTGAAATAGACTGATGGAGACCCACCATGGTTTCCTGGTGATAAAGCAGAACTAGAGGGGGCCTCTCCACAACTCCTCCTGTTTAAGGTCTTGTCTGTGCCTCTATGGACTCATCTTATCCCTCACCATCTGCTTTGTCTTTCTAGGGGCCCCAAACCCCTCCAGAAAACAGCAAACCATAGCCAAGAAGAATTCTGGGGCTGAGTGACCCACCCAATGTGTATCCCCCAAGGGAAGGTGTTTGTCAACTATCCCTTATTGAATTATCAGTGCTTAAGACACAACACATTGTGAAAGTTAAAATGTTTGTTTTTAATAAGCGAATTCAAGGGGTCTCAGTGGTTAAACTTCCCCCAGGGATGAAGATCCTCCAATGTGTTGATAAATCCCTATGGCAGGTACATGGAGACAGGCTCATGTTCCTGTGGGGCCATCTACAGGTTGCAGAGAACAAGCAGGCAGTACAAAGAACGAACACAACTTTGCCAAACACTTAAATGCTGTGAAGGTGTGTTTGGCATTAATTTGCAGAATATGTATCATGTATCTATGAAGTGCCAAGCTGGGTGAAGGGCTGAGTGGGGGAAGGGGTGGGGAATAGGCCTGTTACCATTTTCTGACTGAAGCTCATAGTCCACTTGTCTACTTGAGTGGACAAGAAGAAGCCATGTTGCAATGTGCCAAAAGTATAGGCCACTGTGAGAGTGATCACATACAAATGAGAAACTGAGGATTTGAGAGCGGAATTACAAGTCCAGTAGGTCAATCAGGAGGAGAGCTCAGGTCTCTAAAATGCTGTGTGGAAACTGTTGGACTTAGCAATGACTGAGGCCTTCTGTTCTCCCAACTTTGTAAGGCTGTGGCTGTAGCCCTGGAAGGACATACTGACTGTCTAAGGACTTTTGCAGTATGCACTTCTCACAGTCACTTTAAGCCAAAATCCTTGTCTCTCTTCCCTGAAGACTCTGCTCTTGACCCCTTAGGGGACTCAGCCATAGCAGGCTTGGATTCTCAGGCGTAAAATCCTTGAGATCACAGAAAGTCAAATGCTTGCCATCATCTGTGACTGCAAGGTGTAAATGTGGTATTTGCTTCCAATTCCAGAGAAATGCAGTTTCTGTAATAAAGTCTCCCTCCTCTCTCTTTCTTTCTGTCTCTCATGTGTGTGTAAGCTCCTTGTCACATCCTTGTACAGACCTTCAGGTAAGCCCTGGGGTCTCCCCTGAACCCAGACAATGGCCACCTGACATCTTTCCCTTCCCTAACATCTTCTGCCTTGGGTCCAAAAGAGATTCATATTTGTGTCCTCCACAAATGCAGGTAAGATCACCACACTACATTAGATATTTTTGAATAAAATTCAGTGGTAAAGAGTCAAGCAAAAACAAAGCAGGTGAAATTGGTTGTAGTAGAGACAGATTGGATTGTGGAATGAATGGATGTGGGTCTTAGGACCGGAGGGCCTC
This sequence comes from Cricetulus griseus, assembly GCF_003668045.3. Taxonomy (NCBI): domain Eukaryota; kingdom Metazoa; phylum Chordata; class Mammalia; order Rodentia; family Cricetidae; genus Cricetulus; species Cricetulus griseus. Next base: position 31,774,209 of record NC_048600.1, on the reverse strand, counting down.
TGTGCCTAAGCCTTTGGCTCAAATGGGCAGGTGGAGCACAGAATAAAGCATGGGAGTTGGATAAATATTCAGAGGATGCCAGGCTGAGTCCAGGCCCCCAGTTTGAAACAGAGTGGCATTACTGCTGGGTGTTACACACTGCTGTTTGTACCTTCTCCTTAATACTGTGTTTCTTCATGAATACAATGACTGAACCAAACAAGAACAATGTGATAAACTGAAGTAATGAGGAATATAAGACAAGGTATGAGATTACAAGGAAGCTGACCATATGAAGGAAGTTGTGACAATTCTCAATGTTAAAGAACTCATGCCAAGTGCATTTACTTGCTGAGCCATTTTGCTGGCCCTCCTTTCAAACTCCCCAGGTCCTGCCAATGATTTCCAAAGTAATATGGATAATTGCAATAGAAACCCCAGGGAAAAATTGTTCCCTTATGATAGTATGAGCCTACATGAAAGTGAGACATTTGCTGGGCATAGGGGCACATGCCTTTAATCCCAGTGCTGGGGAGGCAAAGATACATGGATCTCTGAGTTTGAGACCATCCTGGTCTACATAGTGAGTTCCAGAACAGCCAGAGATACATAGTGAGAATAAAGCAAAAACAAACAAATCAAAAAATTAAAAATTCAGAATCCTGTGAGTAGTACACTTCAAACCACCTCAAGGTATTAACATGATTTTTTTTTAAAATTCAAAACACATATTGATACATACCAACCAGGAAATATATAAAATAAACATATGGTAATGAAGTCCTAACTGGAGATTCGCAAAATAACAGGTGTGTAAATACTGACACCAATGATTGCTTCAACACAATCACAAGGCTATAGACAGCATTGGGAAAGACATCAAAATCAGTGGTCCCAGGAACTTAGAAAGAAACTGTTCAGCTATCTGGAAACTGTAAAGTCAATCATGATGATTCTCATTACAAATAAAGGGGACTGCGGGATGCCACTCCATAAAACTTGGAAGTTGATCAAAATTTAAAACTTAGTCATAGACAGCCTTACCCTCCTCAGTACTGACCATCAGTCAATATCAAATCATTCCACCTATTTGCTCAGTTTCTCTTTCAAACCAAATAGTAATTTCTGTGACAATGGGCTAAAAATTAAACATAACAATTACTGTCAGCTCTCTCTCTCATCTCTCTAGCTTCCTCTATAACAACAGCTTAACTGAGTCTGTAGCACTGAACAACTGTGACAAAGAGGGAATAGAGAGCCCTGTCAGGAGGAGTGAAGCTGAGCAAGGCACTCATGGCAGGCAAGAATCTCTGTCAGGGCACCCACTTGCCTCCCTGGCTGCAGCCACTCTGTCATGTATTGAGGTGAGTCTGAGCTACTGACCTACTGGTTGAGAATGCAATTGGTTGAAATGGATGCTGACTTAGAATTCAAAACCAACAGGAGACATTCTATGTGTGTTTCTTTGATGGTATGAAATAGATATATTGGCATGGTCATATACAAATGGTGTGGGGACAACTTGCTGGGTAATTTAATAGTAGCAAACACTAAGTGTAATAATATATTGCTTTGAAAATTACATGGTGGTTTTGATCTATGTAAAGAAGCACTTAGAAATCTGTGCTTGCCATTTGTAAGTAGCTGTCCATGAGAACATGGTGTGGGGTGGCAACTCATAAATATCTCATCATATTTTGGGAGTCATTACCAAGGAGTAATTAAGGGAAACTAGAAATTCAGGTTTTGTGTAATGAATGTATTAAAAATTTATCTAAATGTGGAGTACTACATCAAGCCTTTGAATTCCAAAACGTGTTTTAAGGATTAGATTGTCATTTCTCCATACTGCAATAGAAATGGAATGGGCTGTCCTACCTCTAGGTAATATCCTTGGCTCAAGGGCAGCTTGGGTGCTATATCTGCCTATCTTTCACTGGCCCTTTGCTAGTGAAAAGAGTCAGCATCCCAATTAGCACTGACACAAGGCACAGCAACACTGATATGGGTGTGTGCACACTCTTGCATGAACATACCTTCACTCAGTGGTGAATCACTACTTCAAGTGTCTGTATTAAAATACATTCCCATTTACAAATACTGACAGCAAAAGCACAAATGTGCTATTTTCTTTCAATCCCAGGGAAATATGGATTCTTATAATGAAGACCAAAACCCCAACCCTATGTGTGTGTGTATGCATGAATGGGTGCATGCATGGATGTACATGAAAAAGAGATAGAGGAAACTTAATTGGCTAAGTATTTAATTTTACAGGTAAGGAAAAATAAAGACCAATCCAGGTTCATTACAGACCTTGCAGGATGGGCTGGGGTGTTGCTCATTGCACTGGGCCAGAGGTTTGGGTCCAGATGGCTTACATGACTTTCCAGAGTAAGGCATAATGGTTTGTATTAATTGATTGTCAACTTGTTGGGATCTAGAACCATCAGGAGGACAAATTTCTAGGTGTGCAAATGGGTGAGTTTCTAGAATAGGTGAATTGAAGTGGGAAGACCCACCCTAAATATGGACAACACCAATCCCTATACAGGGATACTAGGCTGAATAAAAAGGAGAAAGTGAACTCGGCACTACCACTTATCTCTTTCTGCTTTGTGACTCCAGATGTAATGTGACCATTTGCCTCATGCTCCTGCTGCCACACATCCACCATCATGATGGGCTTCCCTTCAAACTGTAAGCCAAAAACCTTTCCTTCCTCAGGTTGGTTTTATTTTCATATATTTTATCATACCAGTGAGAAAAGTAGCCAGCACATATTGCTTCTCAATAATCAAATGGGTAAATAGTCTCCCTTTGATGAGGAATGTAGGCTGTGACTATGGGGCTTTCTCCATATGCACTACCCTCACCCTGGAAGTGGGTGTTCCTCACTTCTGCAGCCCCCATTGACCACCTGAGCTTCTTCCATACCTCTTAGCTCCCTGTGTGGTTCATGTGATGCTAGTCACCATCTGTTTGTAAGCTCTGAGATATGGAGGTTGCCACTTGCTTCAGAAAATAGCATGTTCTCATCTCTTCTTTATAATGTTAAGGGTAAAAAAATGACTATAAAGTCAATGAAGGGTCTTTTTGCCTCTGAAACCTAAATCATGATACCTAAAGTCAGGCTGTCCAGCATAAAGGAATAGGTGTGAGCTGAGAGGAATTTCCACCTCCGAAATCCAGAGTTACCAGAGGAAAAGAAGGGACGCCAATAAACTTTTGCATCCCTTGTTCAGGCCAATCAATTGTGGATTTCAAAAGACTGCACCAGCTTAGACACTGTCCACCATGAATAAAAACGTGCATCTTTTATACACATGTGCATGTGTGTCATCCTCTCCTTGGTAGAATGGAGAGCTTTGGGATAGCAGGCACTAAATATTTGTAACTACCTTTTTCTGAGTGATCACCTTGTGACTTGAGTTTTAATTTCATGATTCCAGCTAAAAACTAAACTTGAAGCTAGCAATTCAGAGTGTAAACCCCATAGCCTCCAGGTGGCATTAGGTGTTACACATAAGCCGGGTTGTCTCTAATCAAGTTTGACTGATTTACCTGTGAAATTTTAATATTTTAACAGAACTTTGTAGCAAACTTCCTCACCTGCCCCCATGTAATACTTAGAGGTAGGTACAGTTTCTGATTTGATTATGGTTTTCATAAAGCTGCCTGCTTCTCATTTTTGAGCTTTTGGCATTCTGGATCTCAGGCAAGGTCCTTATTCATCTACTGCTTTCTTCAAGCCAAGGAGAAGCAACATGATGAATTGTTATCTCAGTCCTCCATTTTCGAATTCAGGATATGTGACTAAAAATGAGCCAACCTGTCTGGAGAGTCTGACACTCAGCCTGATGATGCAGAATCTTGTTCAGGATCCTTTGTTCTCTAGTTAGGACAAGGCAAGACTTTCTATTTGTCTTCTCTTTAGTGGTCCTCCTTTGAACTGTTATTGGGACCTTCAACCTTGCAATGGTTCTACCTGGATTTTCCCATGATGCCTACTTTATAGTATCATGTACGTTGTATAGTATACAATTATCAGTTATCTCCCAAAGTCAGCCTTGCTCAAATCTCTTAGTGTTTCTTTTAGGCAGCCAGCACTGGCTCCAGCCCCATACTGAAGAGGCTTGAATCTGAACTCTGCCTCTTCCTATAGGTGCCATCTAGGCCTTTTCCTACCTCAATTAACTCATCTACAATGTTAGGATACTCATGGGTCATGGGGCTTGAATGTATAGTGCCTCAACTGACAGGAACTCCAGCACAGGGCCTGGGACACCACACATACCCTGAGCAAGGAGGCTGTTGTCACCCCAGCATGCCAATATACCCTGATAGCTTGCTAAGGGCTGAGGAGTAGGACCCATTTGCCTCTGAATGACTGGAGCACACACATACCATTCATATGACACATTATACTTTACAGAGTAACTCATTCATAGGGTCTCACATTTGTAAAATATTCTTATCCTTTAGATGATGAAATGGAAGAATAGTGGGAATACTGACTTGACTACTGACATTGACTTCTGAGACATGAGCAACTTTTTCCAGTGTGTGACTCTTCACACACTTGTTCCCCCTCTCTGCCCTTGAAGAAAATTCTGGACTTGTTACATGACATAGTGCTTCCCTGTCACCTGAAAGCTCTGTCTTAGTCAATTACCCCAGCCATTTTGCTCCTTATAGCTTCCAGTTCTTCACTCTCCTCTTGCCTGAATTTCCACAGAATGGAAAACAAAATATTGACATCAGTTGAGATTTTCTTAACTGGGCCATCAAGTTGAAATCAGAGCCACACAGAAAAATCTATCCTCATTCTTCTGCCTAATGGTATTCACACTAGCCAGGGCAGGGAAGGCCCATGACTTTACTATCCCCATCCCTCCCATTTGCTCTAAATCCCTCCCTGTAGGAAGCACTGCTTAGAATACGTATTGGAGAAATCAGGATTGTCAATCACATGGGCCGATTTTCTTCAATGGAAGGAAATGAATGATGCCTTGTCACCTGGAATGCTAGAGGGAAAAGTGGTCAATCAATCTGGTGATCATTTTCCTATTCTATGAGCCAGCCTTCCTGAATCCCCCAATATCCTGAGCATTGTTAGGCCCTAATCCTGAGCTTTGTCTCTCCAGTGAATAGAACACATCCCTATGAAAGAAACCCCATGTACTTTGCATCCTCCACCAATAGAATCTATCCTTGCGCCTATCACAGCCTCCATCAATAGAATCTATCCTTGTGCTTATCACAGATCCTTCTCTGGCCCTAGACCTGAGCTCTGTTTACCAGCCAATAGAATTAATTCTTATTGTAACAGTCACAGGTCACAAGTTCTACTATGCTTAAATGTGTAAAGAAGATAAACTGACAGTGTCAGTCTCTGGAAGTCTTGACCCACTGTGCAAAAAAAATGTCACTACCTGAGTTTTCATTACTATCTCTCCATAGTCTGCTTTCCTGCCAGTGACAACACCTGCTGGAACCACTGGTTAGGGGTGGTTTGTGCCAGAGCTGATATTTCACCATTCCTGTGCAACCAATACAACCAACAACAAAGGATATCCTTTTGAAATTACTTGCTATACCAGCTTACACTTTCAGTGATAATTTCTTGTGCTACTTTCTAAATACTATGTCTGTTTATATCCTTCATGAACTCTGAGCTCCATGGAGCAGGAAATGTGAACATTTTGCTCTCTGGGTGCCCTGGTGTAAGGAGCTGTGCCCAAGGACCTGGAAGATGTTCAACCAGTGTTTGTTGAATGTGTGAACGCAGCAGTAGGGAGAAACTTTATGTGAGCACCCAAGTTAACAAAAAAGATGGGGTGGGAAATAATTAGAAATGTAAAAATGTTCTGGCTTTGAAATAAGCCATCAAGAATATTGTAAATAGTTTTGTTAGCACATTATTTTTGGGTTGAAAATAATGAAAGGATAAAATGGGAAAGAAAAGTAAGAAGAACAGATGACATGGTTAATGGCATAAAACAATCTAAACAATGAAGACAGTGTAAAGCATATAGAAGAGTACAATTGCATTTCCTTTGGCTTTTCAAAGAGTATCAAGAGATGTAGGCATTCTAGTCTCAGTGTTGCAAATCTGGAGTCAGTAGTAGGAGTAACTAGTTGTCTTAGTTAGGATTTCTATTGCTGTGAAAGAAAACCATGACCACTGCAACTTTTATAAAGGAAAACATTTAATTGGGGCTGGCTTGCAGTTCAAAGATTTAATCCATTGTAATGGCAGGAAGCATGGCCATGCAGGCAGACAGGGTGCTGGAGACAGAGCTGAGAGTTCTACAGGGGGCTGGCAGGCAGAGAGTAAAAGTAAGAGGAGAAATCTAGGTTCAAGGGAGAAAAAGGAAGAATGAGAAGAAAGAAGAAGAGAGGAGAGAATGAAAGAGAAAGAGAGGGAGACACACAGGGTCAGCCAGCAGCCACCAGTCAGCTGACACAGAATGAGACATAAAGAAAGAAAGGGAAAAAAGCCTTGAGGTAAAACATAGATGAAGAGAAACAGGTTAAGTTATAAGAGCTAGTGGGACACACATTAGATAAGACTGAGCATTCATAATAAAAGTCTAATAATTAGAAGTCTAAGACTTCATTAATAAGTAGTCTCTGTGCCATGATTTTGGAGCTGGTTGGTGGACCCCAAAAAAGCCTGGTGCACATTGGACCCACAACAGTGCTTGTGTGCTGAGGGCTCTGGCAACATGGAATATTTACATAAGCAGTTCTTATTGACTACTAGAATTTTATTCCTTTTTGATTTATAGATTTTTATCCAACACACACCACTATCTTTGTATCACATAATCAAAGATGTTTCTGAATATTCTAGAACAGCAATACTTTTTCATAGTGGGAATCTCCAGGGCTTTTCTACCTATCATGTTTTCTGGGTTTATATATTTCTAAATAAATGAATTGCCATGTGTTATTTACCCAAACCAGCAAATTCGTCTTTAACTTCTCTGTGTAAGACTGGAACTGCTACCCACAAATGTAAGCACATGAACAGACACACCACATGGAAATCTCTTTTTCTGAGCCCAGTAGTGTAGGGCTATTTAGCTCAGCTACTTAGGATCCCAAGACAAATGGAGTACCTGGTCAAAGCCTGTCTGGTCTCAAAGGGTAAGTTCATGGCCAGTCTTGGAAATTTAGCAAAGCCCTGTCTCAAAGCAAACTGCAAGAGTAAAGGAGTTAGGGACAAAGCTCCATCGTAAAAATGCTGGCCCAGCAGATTCTCTCTTAGGACAGCAATGTTCACACTTGCCCTCACCTCTCTTGGACAGAGCACTTCCTTATTAAAGATAATGCTCTCCATCTAGATGCAATGGAAGTAATATCTGGAAATAGTTTGCCTTGATGTAATATCCATGTGACGAAGGCCATAAGATGGCCTAATGCATACTCTAGAGCTCTATGTAGTTATATGTGTGCATATGCACTGTCACCATTCCACTTTAAGACCATTCCACCAAATGGAACATTCTCCAAGCTCAGGATGCTCCTTATAACAGCTGTGAGGAGCCACTTTTTAGACTCCCATCACCATCAGTTAGGTCTTTTCCATGAATTTCATATACCCGGAATCATGTGACATGCTTTTTTTTTTTATTTTTCATATAGGGTTTCATGTGGCCCAGGCAAATCTTAAACTTTCCCTGTAGCTAAAAATTGTTCTTGACCTCCAAATCTTGCTTCTACTTCCAAGTATTGGGTCACAGGTGTATATCTCACACACCTGTTTGTGCCTGGATTCTTTCTGCTTATACAACTTGTATGAGTCTGAGTTTTGCTGTTTCTCAAGTGGATTGTAGTGAACCACTAGACCCTTGAGAAATGCACAAGGTGAAGTCAAATTCAGAAACCTCCTTTTCCTTATGGTTCTGAGCAATAGGTCCGTCACATAGGTGCACTTCCTCAGGGCAACTATACTTGCTAGGTCTTGTATGCAGACAATGAGACAATAGAGTCAACGATTAGCTCCAAGCAATTAAGCAAACACTAATTACATCCGAGTCTCTCAGAAATGATTGTATCAAACACGCTGCCTAACACATGTGCTGTGATGATTCGATGAAGTAGCCCATGTGGAATTATTTTTAAGTAGAACATTCCAAAAAATCACATCCTTTCTTGAAGAAAAGGGTAAAGAAAACCACAGGGATCCTAGATCCCAGTTTATTCCACGGCACTCACTATGGCACATCAATAAAAGGTTTCACTTTTAAACCCTTTGCACCACAATGGGAACTATGGCATTCATGGCACCTAACTTGTTGGGTGGTACAATAAGGTGCTCTAACATAGCCCAACTATGTATGCCCATTTGTTCACTGCTGATGTAAATAAAAGCCACAACATTAGTTATACCAAGAAACTAAAGAAAGATATATATATATATATATATATATATATATATATATATATGTGATAGAAAAGCAGCAGAGAGTTCTACAGCCATTTTAAACAAAGAGAGACACAAATATCTGCCTAATTCAGTAGCACAGGCTGTATTAAATGTGAAATATTAATGGCTCTGCAGCAAGAAGAAGAGAGGTGTCCTTATCTCACTTTTATTCATGGGGCTCCAGTTAACACTGGGAGTTAATCACCCAACATATTCACATGAATATTGAAAGAGAATATGCTTTGTTTGCATATGAAATTATCTCATACCAAGAAAACAGAAGGAACTCTTCCAAAGAATATTAAAAGGGGTAAGGAACTCCACAAGGTGGCCACACTGAAGAAATATACCATGATTACTCACAGCTTATTGTTTTGGTCTTATATCACCACATTGATATGAAATTGGCACACAAAAACCCAGCTTCATTAAGAAGACAGACAGGACACCACAGACAGGGAGCGAGACTCCATAAAAGGAGAGACAGAATTCACCTGGGGGAGAAGGGTGAGGTGACTAACGAGGTTTAAGCTTCAAGTACAAGGTTACTTGTCTGTAGTCTGTCTATAAATAGGTTGACTGGGGATATGGGTATCTTATAGTACATTTTTTAAAATAGTGTTTCTCTGTAGCTTTGGAGCCTGTCCTGGAACTCTCTCTGTAGGCCAGGCTGGCCTCAAACTCACAGATATTTGCTTGCCTCTGCTTCCCAAGTGCTGGGATTAAAGTCCTGTGCCACCACTGCCAGGCCTGATAGTACATCTTTCAGTTCACAACAAATAATCTGGCATTATTGTTAGACAAAGGTCACATCCTTGCTGATATGAGGGAACAAATAACTAAGAAGACCTGGTGAAAAGCCAATTGTACTGGATCAGCATGGGACTGGCAGAAACAAGGGGCAAAAGATCACCCGGGAAGATGAAAACTTAGAAACAGCCAATTCTATATGGGAAATACCACATTATACAGGTGCAGAGCATGACGTGCATAGAGGCGGCTTTTCTCAAGGAAGCCTCCCATGCGAGGATCTACGGAGGAGAAAATGGAGTAACATACACAGATACAAGCTTTGTATCTGGTAAAGAGCCAATGTTTTAAGGAGCTGTAAGTGCAACAGGGAAGCCGTATGTGTGATTATTATTGAGGACGGTGAAGAATTCCTCAGAGGCCATAAGAAAGAAACAAGTCAAGAATGAATAGACTTGGCTTTATGAAAAGTAAGCATCACATGTGAGAAAAAGCCCCAGATGTTCAGATACTTTGGAAGTAGAGCAAGCGGATGGAGGAAGCACTCTTAACTAGTAAACTATCTTGTTCACAACATAGAAAGCCTGAAATTTGACAACACAAACATCCATCATCCATTAGGTCAAGGGTCAAGGAAAGGTCATATAAGTAGAAACAAAACAGAAGAATATCATAAAGGATGCCCAAACTTATCAGCAGCCAGGTGACACATTAAAGCAATCTGACAATTTTACCCACAAACCTGGCAAGAAGTCAGAAGGTTGTGAACTGTTACAATTGCTAGACCTTGGGCTGGCAGGATACTGGACAGTGATGTCCGATAGCACTGATTACAGTTCTGAGTGGAACTCCCTGCCCCACAACCTTATACCCTAGTCTCTCCTACAGAAATGAAGGGCAGGTGTCCAGACACACAATCACAGTGCTGTCTATGGCAGTGCTTTCAGAGTGGCAATGTTCAGGAATCCATCCACAGCAAACTAACAAGGGAACAGCATCACAAATCAAAGCTAAAACACATGGTGTAATGTTCTGTGGCTCTTAAAAAATGAGATAGATTATGCCATTGTGAGCCAGAGGGGCACCTATGAGACATGATAGAGAGAGAAAAAAAAGTTGCCCAGAACAACATCATAGCCTAATACCATTGCTCAAGATACAAAAGCATTTTGTGTCAACACAGGCAATTTGATGGGCAGGTGGAAGCAAACTTGAACTTCTGGACAGAAGAGTGAGAGAGACAAGCTCTTGATGTGGATATGTCCTCTGCCTTGTTCCTTCTAACCCTGCTCTTGAAAACTCAAAGAGAAGTCCAGGCAAAGAAACACATGGATCTGTTTTCATAAATATGTTCATGACTCTCATCAGAAATGTCAGCCTCAGAAACACTGACATGAATGGTCGATGTATGTATACACATACATATACGTATGTACACACACATATATACACATGTATGTTTAACATTTACTGTATATGCTGTATATGCTACTGTGATATATAGGATGTTCCATGCAAATACATGTGTGTTCAACACGTCCCCCATACCTTCTTACTATTTCCTTTCTTCCCTCTCATGAGTCCTCTTTATTTTACTAGAAAGTTTGGCTTCTACGTTCATGTTATACCATATACTTGAATTTATGTATCTATATAAAATCCTGGAACCACAAATGAGAGAGACCATTACTTTTGTGTTCCTGAGATTGACTCAATTCACTTAATATGATTATCTCTAGTTGCATCCATTTGTCTACAAATGACACAATATCGTATTTTCTTTTTGTCTGAAAATTTCCATTGTGAATGCATAATACATTTTCTTTATCCATTCCTCTGTTGTTGGACACCTAGGCTGAGGGACAGTTGTACTTTAAAGGGAGGTGAATTATTATGTCTTTTGTAAAGTTCCATTTCAAGAGTTGTGATTTGTGTTGCAGCTGCTTTGAGGAAGCTTTTGACACAGGCTAGGACTGGAGCAATGAAATTCACGTTTTCCCACTTCCTAACCATCATGAAGTTTTGGAGTCCCAAATAAATGAAACCACTAACCCCCGAAAAGGATAATCCACCATACACCCTGCAGTTCACATGAAGCCCTGGAATAGAAATCCAAGACCTACAGAGACCAGTCTATTAGCGCCATGACACAGGCTACTCAGAGGATTCTCTGAAAAGGCCACTGGGAGCACATCAACAAAAGGAAGGAGTATGCCAGTCAGAGCTTTGCATATTCATAATCCCAGCAGACGTTGCCTCATCTCTGTAAAATGGCTTTGTTATGAAAGATAGCTTTTACTGACAAAAGGTCCATGAGAGTTTATTTACTCACGGATGAGGTCTGTAATGACGCTCACTGTTAGCCTTTGGCTATGTAAGATACACGGATGGCAAATCATACTGAGAACCAAATGAGAGGTTTGCAGCTTGGTTAATAGGTCTGAGTTCAGCCTATGACGTAGGAGTGAGGGGGAGAATGGACAGAATATGTTCAGGACAAATAACCTTGCTGATCTTGAGGCAGTAGCAAGGACATGTAAAAACAATGACCATAAGAAGTCACTATACTTCCTTGACTGAAGGCTTTTCTAACCCACTATTTAGGAAAGAAGAATCTGCCATGTGCACCTAAGGAGTCCTTCCCTGAGAGCAGGTGCTTTGTACACCATGGCCCAGCAGTCTGCACTGGGCCTCCAGTTCTGCAGAGGGCTCTGTTTTTGCCAGGGTCCCTGATCTCTCAGGAGCCCATCTATGTGCAGATTACCACTGCAGAGAGAGCCACATGGATTTGAGTCCAGCTTTCCAGGGCACCTGCTGCACTCCAGGTGCTCACTGCCCCCTGCTGGAGATTCCAAGGCTTTCATGATACTGCAGATTTTAATGAGCTCACTGTCCTTCCTGTCTTAAGAAAATTCTGCCTCTCCCCTCCAGGGCAATTTTCCTTTCTCATATTGACTGATAATTGATAATTACTGGAGAATGTTGGAACGAGGAGGAAACATGCTCTTCTGCCTCATGTGTTCTCGTGGAAACCTTCTGAGGCGGAGGATGTGCACAGAAGGAACACGTCTTACGCTGACAACAGTGGGCTAATGTCACGCACAGGGTTCACATCTCCAGGCACCCTTCTGGAAAGGTCGGGCAGATCACAACCCCACCAAACAAGGTGCTGCCTTGTGCAAGGCTGCTGGTACAGTGCTAACTCCGCAGAGCTCCTGTCAGGCCAAAGAGCTACACTTGCAAAATTAGGGATCTAAGCATCTGGTAAAATGGTGAATTTAGCAAGAAAACAAGACAAACTCAATCAAGGCAATTTAGTTACCCCTGATCTTACTTATCTTTTTTGTTTGTTTGTTTCTAAGTAGTTTTTCTTAGTGTGGGTTAAAACCCAATGGAATTAATATCTCCACGCTTGTCCAGTGTAAACTCAGGAACACAAAAATGTATCAGCAGCATAAGTGTCTTTTCGTGCAAAAGTGATGCAAAAGCAAGTATGTATGTGTGGGTACAGGTTGTAACACTAGAAGAGAGACCATGAAAGGGGAAAGAGAAGTCTTAAGAGAGGGTTGGAGACAGAGGAAAAGATAAAAAGACAGTGATAGATGCATGAGACAAGCAACCAGAAGGGGGATTAGTGTGGGGGGTAGGAAGCAGCTAGAGAGGGCAGAAGTGGGGGAGGGAGTGGGGGATCAAAGTAATGTATGCCTCAAAGTGCAGCAATTAAAACTCACTATTTTGTATGCTAATTAAAACTACTACAAAACCCAAAAAGTCCTTCAGTTCATATCTTCATGTGTGCTTAAATTTATAACAAAACCAACATGAATCAAGTTTTTCAGAGGATGCCCTTAGAACAGTGGTTCTCACCCTGTGGGTCATGACCTCTGTGGGAACCCTCTATCTCCAAAGATATTTACATTATGATTCATAACAGCAGCAGATTACAGTTATGAAGTAGCAATGGAAATAATTTTATGGTGGGAGGGTCACCATAATATGAGGAACTGTATTAAAGGGCCACAGCAGCATTGAATTAGGAAGGTTGAGAACTATTGCCCTATAGGGAAGACCTGTCTCACTTGGACAAACCTGGATTTGAGGTCCAGCCCCATGGTGGTATACGTCTCTAATCCCACACTTGGGAGGCAGAGGCAGGTGAGTTTCTGAGTTCAGCCTGGTCTACAGAGCAAGTTCCAGGATAGCCAGGGTTTTTACAGAGGAACTCTATCTCTAAAAACAAATATAAAAATTTCCCCAGTCTCTAGTGTCCCCTAGTTCAGGAAATCTTGTTATTTTCCCTTCAGTTATCAGTAGGAGGGTCATTCTCTCTCTCTGATGTCTCATCCCTAAGTAACCTGTCCCTCCTCACTGTTTGTACCTAACCTAAGACTCTCCCAGTTGGTCCCTACTGCTGCAGACTTCTGAGGACCTTGGCCATAGTTTGGTCCACTTGATCCACTTCCTCAGATGAGATGGGACATTATAAGTACAACACAAATGCTGGGCTGGGGATGCAGCTGAGTAGTAGAGTGCTTGCCCTGTTGAGTATAGGTCCTGGTAAATCCCCAGCATAAACCAAAACAAACCACCTGGTGGGGCCTGGTGGCACAGGCCTGTAATCCCAGCTACTAAGGACACTGAGGCAGAAAGTCAGAAATTTCAAGGCTGACTAACAATACATGACTGAGCTGAAGGCCGATGCTAGGTAACTCAATGAGAGCCTATCTCAAAAGAAAAGCATTTTATAGATCTGTGGTAGAGCATGTTCCTAGCATGTGAAAGATTTTGGTTTAATTCCAGACTACAAACCAAAACCAACCAACCAAACAAACAAACAAAAAGGTAAAGAAAAGAAAGCTAGTAAACAATGCTTCCTCAAAACCATCAATGGGAAGTTCTTATCCTTGCAAAGCTCACAGTCTATGGAAGACTCGGCTCCTGCACTGATATTTGAAGGTGATAACTTTGGGAGGTCACTAGAATGGGGTGTTTTTTTATGGAATTAACACTCTGTAAGAAAAGAGACAAGAGCTCTCTCTACCTCATGTGGGTACAACAAGAAGGCTGAAAGTAAGGAAATGCCCCCCCAAACCCAAACTCTTGGGTTTCAGGGATCTATGACTGAGAAATGAGTGTCTATTCATGCTTTTCATAGCAATATGATGGGTCTAAGACATAAGCTACTTTGACCCACTTTGGAACTCAAAGCTGCCCTCACTGTCAGCTTCAGTCTTGGCTGCTTCTGCTCCTGGGCCACTCCTATATAGTATGAATCTTCCCACCACTAGACAGTTTGTGCCTTTCTCGTAGTCCATGAAGTGTTCAGTTCCCTCAGTAAATAACTAAGTTGTCTCAGTGACATTGCAGGGAAAGAACAGCCTGTCTTGTAACCATCCTTGAATATGAAGCACATATGTTGACTGAAGATGGGGATGAAAGGAAGAATCAACACACATAGAAAAGTGAAAGGAGATGGATGGGTCACTAGAAGGATGAGCAGTGATACATACTGGACATTTTGCCCTTGGATAAATCCTGGTCACCAAACAATGATGATGACACGGGATCACCAGCAAATGGAAAGAGGCCTGGATAGGACAGGTGCGAGGTATCCAGAAAATGGTCAATGTGTCTGTCCTTCCATTCCATCAGCTGTGTGTCTCCAGGAACACAGTCAGGAATTGGTCCCTATATTCTCTGGGTTCCCGGTCCTCTTTTTTTCTTTAAAGCCCTCCAGCCTGTGGTTCTATTTGAAGAGACAACTGAGCAGAAGTGGTAATGTATTCATTTCAGAGTAGTGGAAGGACCTTAGGCAGCCTGCCACTCTGGTTTCAAGGGGTTGCTGTGTCACCAAAGAGTGAGGAATTCAAATTCTTCCGCTCCTCACCAACAAGATTGTGTCTGATATCTGGGAAACAGCTCAATTCTTCAAGGCAGAGCTGAGAATCGTCCTGACAGACAAACTCATTCCCAGTACTCAGCAGCAGTTGCAGAGAGATGGGGGAAGATTGTTCTCCACCCCCTCCCTAAGAGGATGGAGTAAGTCAATCACCAGAGCCCCAGCCTGGCATAACCCAATTTCTTTGTTGGTTTAAAATCAATACGTTCTCTTTCTCTATTCATTTTTGATTATGAAACCCTCAATTTCAGCAAATCTATATAATTTTTTACTGCCTAGATGTCCTTCAGCAGCCAAAGCAATCACCCACGCTGAAGGTGGACTGTTAGATTCATGGGCCTCCTCACTGGCATCTGGGTCAGCACAGGCATAGCCTTGTTACCACAGAAGTGTGTGCCATTTTCTTTTGTTCCTGTACCCAGGAGGAACTCACAGTCTGTGGGAACAGTGACCTGCTGCATGGGTGTAAGAGCTAGGGTAAGCACGGCAGAGCAGCTGCTTTGCATGGGCTGAGGGTCTCTGGGAATATCACCAGAGTATGCAAAGATACCACAGCATTCAGGGACCATGACTTAGAAATGTACACCAGGTTGCAGTCCTGGAATGCCTTCTTCATTTCCGGATATGTCTAACCTTTGACGTTACTCCATGATGCTATCATCTACAGAGTTCACACTTGGGGACCTTTCAAATTAGTCAATCACATTGCCACCCCCAAATCTTACATATTAAGTAGGTTTACAGATTTTTCTTGGGCCAAATTCATAGCTGTACTGTGCAGTAATCCTGTAGACTGTAGGCTGGACATGTCTGATTGCACAGTAGCCTAGTAAGCCAAGAAGACTAAAAGAGATGAGCTACAAACATAGCATGAATAGGACCTGGGAGAGACAGTAACTTGCACAAGGGAGGTTTCCTAATGGTGCTGAAGAGCAAGTGGGACAGAGAACACAGACAGAGATGCTTGTCTTTCCATTTTGCTGGCTAATGGCATCATTTTGCAGGAATAAAACGACATGTCCTCTGGGGCCCAGGAATTAGCTCAATGCAGAGCACTTGCTAAGACTCTAGGTCCTTCCCTGACACAACCCTTGCTACCCTCCAGAAAGTCATTTTCTTGATTAAAGTCACTTGTAGTGAGAGAGAAGAAACAGATTTGAATGTCCCCTGGTTGCTGGTTTATTTTTGCCTTTTTGATTCTATTATTTAAAATTTTATAAATTCTATTACAAAAAAATCCCCTGTGAATAAATAAAAGCACTATGCACCAAATTAAACAGACCCAAAGTCTATACATCTCAATGGGTCTCTCTACACAATCAGAATAGCATTCTGAATAGAATGCCATAGGGCTTCACATTAATTTTGACACTTTAGGTATTAAATATTTTACACACTCATCTACCACCAAAACAACAAGTTCATGACAAATTCCAACTAGGAAAACAATTAGCTTTATATGTTTTCATGATTCGTGTCCATTACTCAAGTCGGGTCCTACCTTATCCCCTTACACAACCTTTCTTGTTCTCTTTTCTTCATATTATACCATACCCATGGACATTTTTCCATATATACTGCTTTTAAAGATTACTTATCATTGCATTTACCTCTCTCTCTCTCTCTCTCTCTCTCTCTCTCTCTCTCTCTCTCTCTGTGTGTGTGTGTGTGTGTGTGTGTGTGTGTGTGTGTGTGTGTGTTTATGGGTATGTGTGGATGGATGTGTGTGTGCACATGAATGCAAGCACCTCATAGTCCACATGACTGTGTTGTATCTCCATGGAGTTATAGGTGATTGTGAACTGCCCATGTGGTGCTGGGAAACAACCCCATGTTCTCCACAAGGACAGTATATGCTCTTAATCACTGAGCCCTTCCTATCCTGTTTTTAAGGAGAGCATTTTAGAACACAGATCCATGCTGAGCCCAAGCACATGCAGGGCAACATAGAAGGCTCAGGGCAAATGCTTCAAAAACTAAACCAGAAAAGGGCCACTCACAGTGGAAATGAACAGTGTGCTTATTCCTTGGTAGCACTTAATCATCTCATATGAGTTTGTGAAGGCTGTAATTCATGGCTTAAGAGACAGGGAAGCTATTGGCATGTATTCACGAGAGTTACAGTTAGGGGTAAAATACTCTCAATGTAAACAAAATGCTTTAGTGGCCTGTTGTCAGACAACCAAACATTTGATAGATGTTGCAAATCAGGGAACTATGGGTTGATGGAATGGCCCAGTGTCTGTACTGCTTGCTGTGTAAACATGAGGGCCTGAATTCCAATACCCACCCCCCACATCAAAACCTGAGTATGACAGCATGCACCTGAAAGCTCAGTACTAGAAAGTGCAGGAGCAGGAGGATTGCTGGCATTTGCTGACCAACGTGGCTAGAAAAAAAAAAAATAAACAGAAGCTCTAAATTCTTTGAGAGAGTTTGTGCCACAGGGATAAGCAAATGGGGATTAAGTGGGACTTTGGAAAATCTCCTCTGGCTTCCCCACTATATACAGGTAGATGCATACAACACACACTCAACACTAACACACACAATCAAGAACTATGTGTTTGTTACTTTATTTTTTTTGTAGACTTTTGCTCCTCCTTTTTCCTCTCTCTCTTTCTTTTTCTCTCTCTTTCTTTTTCTCTTTCTTTCCTCTCTTTCTTTCTTTCTTTCTTTCTTTCTCTCTACCACTCTTTCTTTCTTTCTTTCTTTCTTTCTTTCTTTCTTTCTTTCTTTCTTCCCCTCCCTCCCTCCCTTCCTTCTTTAAAGTGAGGCAGTAGATCAATGTTTTTGATTATTCTGAATTAATCTTATGTTGGCATTGATAAGTAATCTCCTAAAATAGTAAAATTTGTGAATATATATGCAGAATCTTTGTTTCTTTAAAAATATCTCAAATTTCATAAGAACCTGTTCTTAATTCTAACACTACTTGCTGCACTGTGACCGCCTGACTGTTTAAGACTCAAGCACCGAGTGCTGTGGGGAAATGAGGGAAGTGTAAATCTGTGGAATCCCACCTCAGAGAGGCAACAACTGCTATTGTTAAGGCGCTTGCCTTGCGTTCCTTTCCATATAACACATATCCTCTTACACATGCTTGAAAATGTACAGCCTGTGGAGCTGATTACACACAAGCTCAGCCTAGTCCTTCAGCTATTCACCACGTGAAGAGTTTTGCATGCCAACGCCTTTTCATTGCCACTGTCCTCCCAGTGTCTAGTTGTGTGGTGTGGTCCCAATGACATGTTCATTTAATAACAATATAGAGGGCACATTTCTATTTTCCACTTTTGTACACAGACCTGTTATGTAGAGCATACTTCAGGAGTTGAGGGTTCTGGGTCTGGGATCCTCTAGAATATTCTG
The DNA here is from genome assembly GCF_003668045.3 of Cricetulus griseus. Taxonomy (NCBI): domain Eukaryota; kingdom Metazoa; phylum Chordata; class Mammalia; order Rodentia; family Cricetidae; genus Cricetulus; species Cricetulus griseus. The sequence goes on along the minus strand of NC_048600.1, from coordinate 31,755,772 downwards.
CGACTTGCTGCTGGCTATTGCTACTACTGTTGCCCAGTTCCTTCTCAGAAAAGGAGGCCAATTTAATTCCTACCATCAGGAGCAGAGATGGTCCACTTAGAATCTGTTTAGCATATTTCCAGGACTAATAATATTTTTGGCAAATCGGAAATATTCACTCATTGAGGGTGAATATGAATATAAAATTTTCAAAAAACATCACTCTTATGGACTATACATTTGAGTAGGGTGAGTAACAGAACCTAGCAGCAAGATTCTTAGCCAAGACAACTGTGGCCAGGGCAAACATGAGCCCAGAGATTTGTTCTTCAGGTCATAAGGAAACATGGCAAAGTTTTAGCTAAAGGAATTAAGTGAATCATGAGGATTAAAAAAAATAGTGTAAAATAAGATTTTTTAATTTAAATTAAAATTAATTAAAATAACCAATAGTTAAGAATAAAACAGATACAAACAACAACAACAACAAGAAAACCAAATTTAGCCATGTTATCACCTGTGATTTTGAGATTCTTCCCTCTAAAAAATTTAATGGTTTCTTTCTAGTTACTATAATAAAATAATTTGCCTTAAAGGTGATTTTTTTTGCTTACTTTTCTTACAAGATCAAAGCTAATATATTATAGTTTCTTTGTGCTTAAGCTAATGTCATCACTGTGCCTTTTTCTTTCCCTCTTTTCTGCATTGAGGAAGATTTTCACACTGTAGCCCTGGAACTCATTACCCCAAGCTGGCATCATACTTAAAGCAATCCTCCAGCCTCAGCTTCTGGTGTCCTAGGATTAGCAGTGTGAGTCACCATATTCTGTTTGTGCCTAGTTCCTACCTGTTAAACTTATTTTAGACTGCACATGGGTCTTTCCTATATCTAGATTGTCAGCTGCTATTAATACTTGTTGCACAGTCTGTCCTGAGGACACACCTTACTGACTTACTCAGGTGTCAGGAAGGTTTATCTGAAGTACCAGGCACCATTGTGGGATTCTTCCTCTCATCTTCTTTTAATATGACCTCTTGCCAATTCTTAATTCATCATATACCTCATTGCACATTGCTAATGCTGCAGATGCTCTAACAGAGAGATTTGCTCAGGTAGTGGTCACATTTTTATGACTCAGGTGAAATACCATACAGCCCTGTGTAGGGTTAAACAGGAGTCAGGGCCTGGAAGAATGCCCTAGTCTGTTGCCATTTCTCCCTAAGATGCCCATGTCAGATCAGAGAACCTTGTGCTCACACACCTGTGTGCCCTCCTGGAGAGACACTGGCTCCTCCTGGTATCTGTGGTTCACCAAGATGATTTGGAACAGAGAAAAATCGCTTGGGACAGGGAGTGTCAGTGGAGGAAACATGAGGGGTGAGTGTAAACAGCGTAGAGGTGGGTTGATGGGCTTGATTGGGGCACTGGAGAGCAGGATCTAGCTACACTTGCCACTAGAGAGACTGTGAGAGTGAGGACAGCAGGAATCCCACCTTAGGGAACTGTATAGAGGGTCACCCTTTGCCTCCCCGCTGGAGGCCCCCATGGCAGGCCCATCTCAAGGGAAGGCAACTTGTAAACAAGTCTTAATCAGTAGGCATCACATTTTCCCTTTTCCATCTGATAACTAAACCTAACTTGCCAGTCAATATACGTGGCCAGGACACTTCGTCTTCCTGAAAAACTGACTTATTTACCACCAATTCATTGTTCCTGCATTAGCTGCTCTGTTTATACAGTGAGTGGGAAGATGAGAGAATGGAAGCTCAGAGCTTGACCCCCCTCCTTTAATAGCATGATCCTGGGTAGAGTGGGAAACAGCTTCACAGGCTGGCGTGGGAGTCTGAAGACAGCTTATGCTCTTGCCTCTGAAGGGAAACTCATTTTTGATCCCCAAACACCTGACTTTCCAACCAGCTTTTAGAATGCCACCTGCTCAGAAGTTGGAAATGGCCTGTGTGCATATGCTTACCTTTAGTGGAGAGCTTTCTCCAGGGCCAAAGCAGCTAGCAAGTTTCCAATGCACGTTACAAACTTAATTGTCAATGACAGTCTCAAGGTAGTCAGCTTCTTGCTGCTTTAGCTGGCTTAAGGTTTTTACAACTTCAATGCCACGCCTCACTTATTTTATTGTGCAAACTGGCAGAATATTGCAATGAATGACATCTTTCATTAGATAATCATTCCAATAAGACTCTCTCAGAAAAGCAAGAAAATGGATTGGATAGAAAATGTCTGATCATGAGGATTAGTTGCCTTCGAATGTCTGGTATGTGGGTGTCTGTGTATACAGTGTGAATGTGTGTGTACAATGTAAGTGCATACATATACATGTGTATACAGCGTGTGCGTGTGCGTGCGTGCGTGCGTGCGTGCGTGCGTGCGTGCGTGTGTGTGTGTGCGTGTGCGTGTGCGTGCGTGTGTGTGTGTGTGTGTGTGTGTGTGTGTGTGTGTGTTTATAAGTACAGAGCCTGGAAGAAATCTTCTGAGGTGTTGCAGAGTACAACCTCATGCCTAGAAAGCTCCCAGCCCAGTTCTGAAAACCAGCATACAAGAGATGCCAAGGATGTGTGTTCACAGACAGGATGTGTGCTTTGGGGGATATTATTATGCATAAATAAAACTACAATTCTAGTGACCACATGGGGCCTGGAAAGTCTTGGGAACATATGAAATGAAGGTAGCTAGTTGTCTTGAGACAGCTCTCCCATGTCTGAAATGGAGGCCTGAGGGGCACTGTAGATAAAAGATGTGTCATTAACACAATCTTGTCTTCACAGCTCTCTTCCTGTTGTTTCTGAACCTGGCTCACCATGACACCCTGGTGGGATAAAAAGGGTCTCCATTGGCGGGATGTGAATTGCAGTTAGGAAGGGTGTAACACATCTCAAAAATGAAAAGGATAGGAAATGATACAGGAAACAAGGGTAGAAATCTTCATTTTCTACTAGCAAAGGAAAAAAAAAGTGGGCATGCACACCCCCTCTCCCCAACACACAGACACAGGCATATACACACAGACACACACACACACAGACACACACACACACACACACACACACACACACACACACACACACACACTGCCAGATGAGCAGGCACAATATTGTGGCTTCAAGCAAATTTTTAAAAAAATAATTGTGCAATCTATTATAAATGTATAGAATTTAATGTGAAATTTTGATAAATATGTAAATTACCTACTTAAAAAAACAAACTTAAAGCTGTTAATTATTTAAGAGGGCTCAGATAGGCAGAGGGTGGTGGCACAGTGAGATTTTTCAACAATAATCACTTGAACAATGTGACATCTGGGTGGATGTGTCCTCTCTGGGAAGTGAGGATCAAAGGTATTGCCCCTGCATTTGATGATGCCTGGAATATCTGTAAGCACATGTTCAGATCTTACCAAGAATGCTCTGGCCCTAGAGTCTAAGGGTCTGGATCATCTTGGACTGGCTGCCATAGCACTGTGTGGGTCACACAGACCCCCAAACCTCTCATAAACAAGCAAACTGGGATGGATATTTACGGTTTTCCAAATAATCTTTATAAAACGTGGTAAAATAAGCGCTTTTTGACTTTCAAGAATGCAGAAAAGAGGTGTACTTGGCAGGTGGCACCATAAGAACACGTGTCCCCTACAAGAGACACAAGCACTATTGTTGGGCAGAGGAGCATTGGGGACAAAGGGACTGGGCTGGATAGAGCACTCTATCCCCTGCCTGGTTTATTTCTACTTCCCAGGTACCTGAAGGCACACAAGAAATAACACAGCTTGTCTCCTGTGGCCACAGGAAATCCAGCTTCCTGAAGAGTTACTTTGGGGATTCAAAATGGAAAAAAAAAATCTGTAGTTAGCAGTGCAGCTTCACAGTGAGGATTCTTCTTGCTTTGTGCTTGTTTCTAATTTTCTTGCTACAATGTACAGGGCTCTTCCTTGAGCTGATGCCCCCATTTAAACGGGACCAATTCCACATGTGATCACCCGGGGTTGCCTTTCCCTTACTGCCTCTACAACAACAACAAAAAAACCCTGTGCAGTGCCTGGTCCGACCTTGAGCGTCCTCCACCAGCTCTGAATGTAAGTCACTTTGTCAGTGTGCTGTGCAAAGAAAAGGAGAGGACTCTCAGAGCGTGTGCTGCTTTTCATCTGAAATCATCTCCTGGCTTTGTGATGGCTTTGGATGGCATTTTTCAGCACTAAGGCTCAGTGACAACTGGGCTGCTGCAGTGATTAGCATTCAAAGCCACCCAGAGCTGCAGCTGAGCTCCAGCGGCTGGCAGGCTGGAAAAGACCCAGTGCCTTGCAACCTGCTCAGACAGAGGCATTCTGGAGACCAGCATTCCATGACCAAATCCTCCTAATGCAGAGCTAATTTGCAGCGATGATGAATGCCACAATCAGATGGCCTTTCAGCCCGATGCTCTCCAGTCTGCATCTGAGAAAGCCTGGAGGGGAAGGGATGCATTCACAGAGAAGCCACTGTGAGTGACAGAATGTTACTCCAAGTCAGCACCTTACACAGTACAGACCTAGCCCAGGCCCTGGAGACTTATCTCAGGGCGGTGAGTTCTGGGAAGTGAAGAGGGGGTAGAGGACAGGTGTGTGTGGGGGGGGTTAGGGTGGGGTGCTATCTCTATTAGAAGCCACCTCCATTGTGTCCTAAGCATGACTTGTCCTTGTTGAATGGTGATAGTATCACTGGGCATCAGGGAGAAGAATGGAGTCTGATCCCCAGGAAGAAAAGCTGGGTGTGGTAGTGTGCACTTAGAATCCCAGTTTTCAGAGTGTAGAGATAGGCAGATTACTGAGATTCTGGACCATACAACCAAGGAAAATAGGGAGCCCCAGGCCAGTGCAGGGTGGATGGCTCCTGAACAGTAACCAAGGTTAATGTCTAGCCTACACACACACACACACACACACACACACACACACACATACACACACACGCATACCCAAATACAAAACTCTCTCTCCTCTCTTTCTCTTTCTCTCACACACACACACACACACACACACACACACACACGCATACCAAATACAAAACTCTCTCTCCTCTCTTTCTCTTTCTCAGATACACACACACACACACACACACACACACACACACACTTTCTCCTCTCTCTCTCTCTCTCTCTCTCTCTCTCTCTCTCTCTCTCTCTCTCTCTCCACACACACACACACACACACACACACACGCATACCTAAATACAAACGATACACACACACACACACACACACACACACACACACTTTCTCCTCTCTCTCTCTCTCTCTCTCTCTCTCTCTCACACACACACACACACACACACACACACACGCATACCTAAATACAAAACTCTCTCTCCTCTCTTTCTCTTTCTCAGATACACACACACACACACACACACACACACACACACACTTTCTCCTCTCTCTCTCTCTCTCTCTCTCTCTCTCTCTCTCTCACACACACACACACACACACACACACACACGCATACCCAAATACAAAACTCTCTCTCCTCTCTTTCTCTTTCTCAGATACACACACACACACACACACACACACACACACACACTTTCTCCTCTCTCTCTCTCTCTCTCTCTCTCTCTCTCACACACACACACACACACACACACACACACACACACACACAGATTAACTCACCAGAATCTAAAGCAAGCTCTCTGTTGGGCTGGTCACATAGTCTGACATTGAAATTCCAGCATTTGACCTGTAAAGCAGCTCCAAAGGAGTTTTAGACCTCCCCACCTGCAGGACCAGAGCAGCAAGGTTCTCAAGGGTGTCAGAGTGCCGACAAGCTGTCAACTGCTTGTGATGGCTGAAACGGCAGCCAAAGGCACAGGAAGGCAGGGTGTCTGCATCCCAGACGAGGACAGCTGGGGCCCATGGCACACAGTCCATCCACCTGGGAGTCCCTGCACTAGACAGCAGCTCACTGTCACTCTGAGACACGGGTCCATCTGTTGCCATGTCTCCCGGTTACCAGGATTTCCAAGTTTGAATTTTAATACATATTGCCTTTCATTTTTCTTGATTCTAACTCCAGCTGAGCCTGTGGCTTTGAGAGTTAGTCAAAGAAGTTTCTAGAGACAGAGAGTAGTGGCCTCTTACTGGGCAAAGACAGCAATCATGCCTTGCCCTCCAGGGATGCCCTGTGCTGAGTTAGTCAAAGAAGTTTCTAGAGACAGAGAGTAGTGGCCTCTTACTGGGCAAAGACAGCAATCATGCCTTGCCCTCCAGGGACATCCTGTGCTGAGTTAGTCAAATAAGTTTCTAGAGACAGGGAACAGTGGCCTCTGACTGGTCAAAGACAGCAATCATGCCTTGCCCTCCAGGGACCCCCTGTGCCACCTCACCTATACCTGAGCATATTATTTGGACTGCCAAAGTAGGTGAAGTAACAGCTAGTGTTGACAGCAAAGGAAGAAGAGGCCAGGGCATAGCAGCTGGCTCCTTAGGCCCTAGAAAGGGTGCAATTGTGGGTGGTGCTTGGGGCTTAGAGAATCGGATGGTCTCTATCTCACTGTTTCTTTTTCTAGATTCTGCAGGACCCTGGGTGTTTACAGATGTCACACAGAGAGGGTTCTAGGTGAAGACACTTGGGAAGATAACATTAAGCTGGCTTTCCTATGAAAGCACCATGTGCATGCATGGTGTACTTTTGGGGTACACGCTCATGAGTACACATGTGTGTTCAAGTGTGCATGACCCTCATGTGGAGGTCAGAGGAAGACCTCAAGTGTCAGTCCTTTGGTGCTTTTCTTATTTTCTTTGACTCAGGGTCTCTCACTGGCCTAGAACTTTGCCAAGCAGGCTAGCAGGACAGCAAGCTTCCAGGAATCTGCCTATCTTAATTTCCTGCCATCTCTGGGATTTCCAGGCTTACACAATCACACTCAGCTTTTTTTTTTTTTTATGTGGATCCTGGTTACCTAAGCTCAGATCCCCATACTTACAAGGCGAACACTATCAACCTGAGCTATTTCTCTATCTCAACTGTGCTGCTTAGCTTTTTATTTTTTTATTGACTTGACTCAGCTAGGGTCATGTTAGAAAATGGAACCCCAATTAAGAAAATGCCTCCATAAGATTTGGCTGTAGGCAAGCCTGTAGAGTATCTTTTGGATTAGTGATTGATGGGGGAGGGCCCAACCCATTGTGGGTAGGGCTACCCCTGTGCTGGTGATTCTGGGTTCTATAAGAAAAGCATGTTGAGCAAGCCATGAGGAGCAAACCAATAAGGAACATTCCTCCATGGTCTCTGCTTCAGTTCTTGCCTTTAGATTCCTGTCCCAACTTTCCTTCATAATGGTCTATAACCTATAAACCAAATAAACCCTTTCTTCCCTGAGCTGTTTCTAGTCATGGTCTTTATCACAGCAATAGAAAGCAGCCTATGAGATCACCTTAAACCTCTAGAGGGTGATCTTTGCTTGTGGTACACTGAACATGTCACCATGTCTCCCTATCATTGTCATGCTGTCTTTGGATGTTTTCTGTCTTCTGATTGCTAAGGTTGGAATGGCTGAGGAGACACTGCTCCTGGGGTCAGTGAGAGTTTGTTCAGGCTCTGAAATCCTCACAGAGGAAAGGGAATTAGCTGTTCCAGTCCCATTAGTTCGAGTGGAAAAGACTTATCTCAACTTCGAGTCCATCTCCCATGAAAGTAGCTGGATTCACAACTCCACTTATTTCCTCTCAGTCTGCTGATAAAAAGAGGGGAACAGGATGCCTTGCCTGCTGGTGTTGCTGGTCCTTAAACTCTCCACAGTGGGCTGGAAGGGACGAACACAGGGCTCTGACTGTCTGACCATTCTTAACAGAATTGAGAGCCAAGTCCAAATTATTTGGACACCTGTTTGTCTACCCCTTAAACTCCATCTGTGTTCCCTGTCTCTACACCCATGGGTTCCACAGATCTCTGCATATCAACAGTATGATATGATGTCTACATATCAACAAGTGTTAAAGATTCAGAGTTGCATCCCAAGATCTGACAAGAATGGGCATCTCCTTTCTCATCTCATTTTCCTGTCTGATTTGCCATCTTGTGCTCCTTCATGTCTGTGATATGGGTCATTTGAGAATAAGGCCTTAGGGGACAAAGAAGGAGCTAAGATTCATCCACATGGTTGCCTTGGGATACAGAATGAAGGATCAGTTGATAGGACAGGCTGGGGTCTTCCAGAGTACTCAGCTCATTTTCCCCACAGTACCCGGTCTTCATACACAGTGAGAATATGTGTCATCTTAAGTCTCTGAGACAGTTTTGAACTTAGCAAAGGCAGGCACTGCTAATGTCAGTAAGAAAATTGAATTTATATTTTAGCTTTCCATCTACTATAGAAAATTAGGTAATTTGGAAGCAAATACTGAACTTGCAAAGCCTGTCTTGGTGGCTCTGTTACCCTCCCCTCCAAAAGAGCCCAGACTACCATACATTCTAATAAAATTCAAATCACCTTAGAAATTACATTACCGATCATGATGTTGCTTATACATTTTGAACACAAATCTAACAGCATGAAGACATCTCCTCACACCATGGATCCCCATGTCATCATTCCTGGCACTCATTCTTCTAGTCTCTTTATTCTTCAAAGGCTCTAGACATATAACTGTGTTTCTGATGTGAAGGAGGGAAGGGGATGAAGGGAATGAGAGAGGAAGGAGGGTGATGGAGAAAGATTGGGGAGAGTGATGGAGGGAGGGGAAGAAGGGAGAATTTATGACATAAAGGAAGAAAGGGGAAAGGAAAGAGGGAGGTTTGGGGACAGAATCTGAGAAATTGAAATATGCAAGGCAGGGTAGTCAAGGTTTAGGGGTGAACATGCTATAGTAAGAAACCCCATGAAGTAAACAGAAGGTAATACCCATCACTCAGATGGGGGCTGGTAGAAACCGTTCTTAGAAGATGGAAAGACTTCTGACTTTTCTAACTTTCATGTCTTCATTAAACACAGTACCGAAAGCACCATAGCTTAAAAAGTGAAGTCGTTTCCTGATGGGGGATGTCCTTCTATGTGCTGTGAATATATGTTTCTCTTTTTGATTGATGAATAAAGCTTTTTCGGCCAATGCACAGGCAGGATGTAGCCAGGCAGGAAGTATAGGCAGGGCTACCAGACTAGGAGAATCCTGGGAAGAGGAACTCAGAAAATGAGAGTCAGGGAGACACGGTGTAGCTACTGGGAATGTAGGTCTCCTGGGCATTTTCAGGTAAGCCAAGACCACATGGAGATATATAGATCAATAGAAATGGGCTAATATTTAAGAAAGAGCTAGCCAATAAGAAACCTGAGCTATCAGTCAAACAGTTTATAATTAATCGAAGCCTTTGTGTGTTTATTTGGTACTAAATGGCTGTAGGATGGGGTAGGACAGAGACTTCTGTCAACAGTCTCCAGTTCTGTGAACCAACATCAGGAAATGCAGCTTTTGTGAATAGTGGACTCTAAAAAGGTCTCTATAAAGCATGAAAGAAGGAGAAAACAAAACGCCAGCCATTTAGGTTGTAAACAATTCAGAAAGAAATTGTGAATTGAGAACTCTCAACAATGTGCAGTGTCTTGCGGATGTCAGAGGCAAAAGCTGAAAAAGAAAAGGGGATTTTGTCCATGTCCCAAAGAAGACTTCAGTCTCATATTAAAGGAAGAAGTAAAATGGACTATAGGGAATATGATATAATACTTGAAATAGGTGCAGAGAACATTAAGACCATGAGAGTCAGGCCATAGAGGAGCCGGGTCTGACTAGCCACGAGGAGTGGTGCTCAGATCACAAATGCGAGAAGAGAAAATGCAAAAGTGCCACCACAGGTGGAAGACAGACAGCACACCAGAGGCCTTTATGAGACACAGCGGTGTCTTTGGAAGCATCACAAGTAGCTGTGTGCAGATGTTAGTAGCTGGAGCCAAGTTGTAGGTGGAGAGGTGGTGGGAAAATATCTTCACAAAGATGGGTCCTTGAGGAACTGGGGGACCTCACAGAATGCTAACACGAAGAACAGAGCAGGGTGGATGCATTCAGATTTTAGGTGGTGTATTAGAAAAGGATAGACAGGAGGGAATGAGAACTAGAACCCAAGAATACTAAATAAATCCCCAGGAGTGTTCTGGGGGAAGATGATAAAACTCTGAGCTTTGTGAGCAGCAAGCCTGGAAAGGGTGCAGACGGAGATGGTCTAGACCTGACACTGGGTCTATGTGCTTACTGAAGGAAGGCAGGGATCCTGCTTGCAAGTCCAGGAGTGCACCACAGAGGTGCCAGCCTTACAGACTAAATACTGCAGGGCTTCAGTGACTGGGTTTGATGGGAGCAAGGGTCAAACTTTGTACTGGGTTGGGGTGAATCTGTGCAGAGAAGAGCGGGGACTGAAGCGAGGATGAGATGGGTGGAGCTGCAGCATTGTGCAGAGTCCTCCTTTGGAGTGGAAGTTCAATGCAGAATGCAAGTGGCACAAGGTAACAACCAACATGCAGTTCAGAAGCATCTATTGTGAAAGGCAGAAACACCAAGGAGGAAATGCACAGGCTCTTTAAAAGATGGTGAGTAACAGTCAGCTGCACGGGGATGAATCTAGACCAATGGAAAGGGTTGGAACATAGAAGCTAGCTTCTGAGACTGGCACCTCTGTATTACATTGGGAAGTGGGTAAGGTAGGCAGCTGGGGCTGGTAATTGAACAGGAAGAGGGCTGCCTTTGGCTGGATTTGGGCAAAGAGGAGCTGCCATCTAGAGTTGCCCTCAGCCTGTTTTCTTTTAGGTTCAAGAATGAGGAGGCAGGATCAGGGACGGGGCAATAAGGGACAAGGCATGGAAGAACATAGAGATACAGGGCATGAAAAGAACCTGAAATCTGGTGCTTGGCAAGAGAGGTTGCAGCTGCAGTGTTAGTGAGGGCCAGAGCCAACCAAGGTCAGAGCCTGGTGGAAAAGAGGGATCAGCGCCATTTTGAGTGCCACCAATTGCAGGAGCTTCCGGGGACAAGCTCTTGGTGGAGACTACAATCCTGCCCTTGCTCAGGGTTTGCCCTATAAGGGCCAGACCTTCCCTTCTGGACTCAGAAAGGGAAGATGCTTTACCAATCCTGTGCTCCTGGACCCCCAGGTTCCAAATTCATTCACCCCTCTGTTGGATAAGCAGCTTTGCCTAAATAACATTTAAATTAAGATTTACTAACTCAGTGGCATCTTAGCTATTAAAATCAGCCCTTGTTGACACCTGAAGTCAATGAGACATTGACTGTTGATCTGGAGAACTAGCCCAGCTCAAATATGGACAAAGACAGCTTTTGCTCCTCGGTGTGCGGGCTGCAAAGGTCATGGACACTGAACATCTCCAATGTCAGAGGAAGACAGCATCTCTCTGGAGGGAGTTCAACATCCACAGGACAACAGAGGCCCCTACATGATGTGTTTGGCTCTCTGGCCACGAGAGAACCTCCCTGTCTTCAAAATTCTTAGTGTGGAACAGAAATCCCTTCAGAAGTTCTGTTTAAAATGTGGACTGTGTAAGATGTAAAACCGACCATCTGTAAGTGTGTTCCCTTCCTACAGGGCTCTACTGTGTTAGCCACTACAGTGGAGCTGCTAGGTATGGGCCTCATTTAACCCCAGGACAGCCCCTGAGTTAGGCAAGATGTCAAAATTACCCAAACTGGTGTGTCTAAGAATCAGGGCTTGAAGCAGGTCCTGGGGTTCTAAAACATGGAATTTACCTTTGTGATATTATATTTCTGAACTCTGTTGAACATTGAACATTAGATAGAGTGTTCTGGACACAGAGTGACTCTCTGTTGATAGCCTCGTGCCTATCATGTGCATCCTAGAATGGCTGAGAGCCATTTCTATGAGCTTATCTCAGTTACGTTCCCCCATGGAGTGGAGGGCACTATTTTTCAACCCCAATCAGAGTGCTGTTTTCAGGCTTTGGGTGGCTCAAAGCCTTGTCTGTGCAGCCCAGTTTCCTGTTTTGCCCTCTGATCCTCACATTGCTTATGGGTAGATGGGAGATGATGCACAAGCCTTCCCAGTGACCAAAGGAGGTGAACCCTATTCCTGAGCAGCATGTGGTGCAGGGAGGACAGACAGACAGACAGACAGACAGACAAGTAAAGCATAATAAACTATTAGCCCTTCAAATGAGATACTTTTCAGAATTAAGTCAAACTCTAAAGTGCACAACAAATCCATTTAATTTAAAAAAATATAATCAAATCAAATTTGGGATCGCTAAGCTGGGATGTCCTCAGAGGACATGACTGCATTTTGGCTCAAGGACCCAGGGACAGGCTTTCTGGAATGGGTTTGTATTTTAGGGACCGCCCACATTCTCAGCTCCATCTGGAGGTGCCTGCTGAGAGCTTGCACCCTCCCTCAGGAGCTGGATGGTGTAACAGGGTAACCTATCCTACAAGGCAGGGAAAGGGGTATGCAGGAATCAGTAAGACATCAGTTAGATCTTCAGAGGACAAGAGAAGGTGGGAGGAGAGAGTGATTGAATGTATTACGTACATGTATGAGATAACAAAAGAGCAAATTTAATTAATAAGAAAGAGAGCTCTTTCTTTCTGCTGCAAGTGAAGAAAATAAACATCAGATTTTAAAAACCGAATGTAGATTAGATGTTCATTATGCTCCATTCATGAGAGCCATCAAAGTCTTTGCATCTGTCACAAAGGAGAGGGAGAGGCAGTGTTCACCACCCAGGCACTAGGACCTTATAGGCTGCAGTCCCTCAGCCAGAGAAGGATTGAGGTCTATCGAAGGTGGGGATCCTGGGCCGAAGCAGTGTGTGGAAAAACCTGCTGAGGAAGTCAGGTTCTGGGCAGGTCTTAGGAAACACTGAGGAAGAAGCCAGAGGAAAATGGTATTTTAATTGGGCTTAGTCAAGCATTTCATTGAAAATAATTAAAAAAAAAATGTCTGTTTTGGAGTCTGGGGAGATGGAACAGTTGGTATAGAGCTTATCTCACAAGTGTAAGGACCTGAGTTCAGATCTCCAAAACCCACTTGAAAACCTGGGCACAATGAGTGTGACATGTGCCTGTCATCCCAGGGATAGCAAGATAGGAGGTGGAGACAGGCAAAGTCCTGGCAGCTAACCTGGCCTACTTGGCAGGTTCTGGGCCAATGAGACACACCATCTCAAACAAAGGAAGGTCCTTGAGGATTAACAGCTAAGACTGTTGCCTGACGTCTAAGTTTGTACCCACACACAAACACATACAACACAGAGACACAGACAGACAGACAGACACACACACACATACCACACATATACATACACAGACAGACCCAGACACAGACAGACACATACACACACAGAGACAGACATACTCATTTTTTTTTTCTGGTTTTGTTTTGCTTTTCTTTTGTTTTCAACAATCTGAGAGGAAGTACCAAGATTTCAATCAAGCTTATTTGGGCACAATAACATTTTGATCAAGTTACAATTAGCTTGGCAAAAAACATATTCTGTGGGGGAAAACTAGCATGTGACAGTCGGTTTACATAACTGTGGCACTTTGCTCATCAGAATCTAAAGCACTTCCCTAGCGCACAACACAAGCAGGTCAGTGCACCCACCTTCTAACCAAGCCAGGATAGTTCTCTGCCTATAAAAGCATATCCTGGGATGGGAAGATACACACATAAGCCATTCCAAATGGAAAATGGTGGGTCCCTATGTCAGGCTTAGTTCACGGCAGGGCTTCATCCATTTCACAGGGAGACAACACTTCACACTTTTAACAAGCCATTAAGTACAATCAAATGTCTGCGGACTAGACTTTGGCCTGGCAATCATTTTGTGACATTACCCTTATTATTCTTAAGTTTTTCTGCCAATTTGGGGGTACGGGCAGCAGGAGGGTGGGACCTGCAGCCCTGGGTCGGTGTTCCCGCCTTACTTCACTATTGATGAAGAGCAGAAGTTTATCTTATCTCTGTGTTTTGGACATTGGCATCGGTTGCCAAGAAGACATTTGGATGATGTTTGAGCATATGAGAAAGGACACCGGATGAAAAGGGGGAAAACGTATGCTTCATGAATATTTTGTGGAGCCATACACCACTGTTTCTCTCCTGACACTGCTACCTGCTTCATTACAAGGCGCAGACACTTTGCTTTTATCTCATTTAATTTAAAAGAAAATATATCTGTTGCCATAGAAATATATTTTCACGCTGACATTGCTATCACAGCAGCTAGTCTGCAGGTTTCACAAGCGGCAGCTAGTGCCTTTCTAACGAAGAGATTTGGTTTGTCTCCCTAAACGCCTACAGACAGTAGTTTCCCAGTGCTAGCCTCTCTAGAGGCTCAACATCACAGACAAGAGAATCGAACACTACATATGACTGTCAGGACTCCACAGCCAGCTTCTAACCTCATGTCTGGTCCTCAGTCCTTGACTCTGTCCACTCCAGCCTATCTCCTAAGGTCCAGCTCTCCTACAGGAGAAGAGCTTACCTTCCTCCACCTCACAGCCATAAGCACCATCTGGGGATCCCACCACCCCTTGCAAGGGCCTTTTGAGAATGATCATGGAGATAAATCCCACAATATGCCCTTGAGAGGCAGACCAAAGAGAAAGGATCTTCTGATTCCTTGCCATTGTTTCCTGTCTGCACAAGGAAAGGTTTGGCAGATTCACGGGGAGCTGTGAAACAGAGTGTTTGGCACAAAGTCACCCCGACAGTAATTTGCATGTTCCAGGCTGTCATCCCCAGTCTGTGGCTGACAAGGCCTGCCGGGGCCTATTGGAAATGTGCACGGCCGCATAACGCCTTTCTTCTCAGTTCTTCCTGTCCGAAAGCAGAAGGCTTGAGCTAGGGCCGCTCACCATTCTGAGTCAAGCTGGAATTCCTATCAGCACCCTGCTGTTTGCTCAATGTGGCTCTGTTCTCTGCACAAAGGTAGTCATTCGTGTGTTTGTGCACGTGTCTGCATACATGTACACATAGGTACAACAAACATGCACAAACCCATGCAGAGTTACACATTTACTTAAAGCTGAGCACACAGGCACTGCTACTGGCATGCAGAACCAGGTGAATAACAATTGGAAACACCATGTCCTTCATCAGCAGGTGAGGACAGCAGGCAGATCTGGGTCTCTACAGACTGAAAGGGCCTATGTTCATTGCTAAAGGATGCCAGGGTATAACACCACTTGCACCCCTCTTTGGAGGGTATCCTCTAGAGTATACTCCTAGGTACCATGTTCTCCGGACTGCTGTATGATCCTCGAGACAAAGACAAGACTAAACATGAAGTCTCCAAAATGTTTCTTCCTCAGACTGTCAAGTGCACATGAAGGTGATCTGGGGCTGGAATGTCCAGGTCAATGACCCCCATGTATACTGGCAATGGGCTAGCTACACTAATCAAGAAGAGGACCTACCTCACCCTAGACCAGGTTCCTAAGAATGCAGGTCATGCTTGGAACAGTGCAAACAGTTGACTGACACATAAACTCCTCTCCCCACCATGACGTGTTGAGACAAGCCATGAGTAAAAAAGGCTGCTGATCTAGCACCCAGCACTGGGGATTCTGTAAAAAGCACTTGTCCAACTAACACCACTGGGTTTTCTACCTTCATCAGTTCTAATAACCTGACATTCCACATGCAGTCACAGGGTGTGTTCTCCCAACCCTTGGTGACCAAGCATACTGCTCACACATAGCTGGGCTGCGGCTATGACAACTGGTGTTACAGAAATTAAAGTACTAACTTCACATATGAACCAATGACCAACTGACACAACAATCTACCGATTGCTCTTGGAATTTGCAGGTCAAGGCTGTGAAGAACTCCGAGGGCTTCCCATTGAAGCCACAGGGCTGTTAAGAAAGCAGTGCTGAAGCAGAGGGAAGATACACACACTGTAATTTGAATAAGAAACATCCTCCACAGGCTCATGTGTTTAAACAAAACCTTTTTCATTTCTTTCCTATCTGGGGAGGGTTTGGAACCTGGGGTTGGTGACCTAGCTAGCAGAATGATTCTAGCCAGAGCTCTCCACTTCCGGACACACTAACATACACAGAACTGGTACCTCTGACTACCCTTGCCACAGAGAAAGTGGACTCAACCATCATGCCTTCCTCATCATGGTAGACTATAGGATCAGAAACCCTGAGATAGAATAAGACCTCCCTTCCTTTAGTTGTTTCTGTCAGGTTTTGGTCACAGCAGTGAGAAAAATAACCAATTTAAAAATTGATACTGAGAAGTAAAGTGGTGGTATTACTGTGAAAAACCTGACTGTGTGACTCTTAAGGTTTTGTGAGAGGGTTATGGTTTTAGGGCATGTGGGAGGATTAGAGCAGCAGACTTAGGAGCCCTGTGATGCCGTAGTTAGGGTTCAATGGGCCATTCCAGTGTGAATTCAGATCAGAATAGAAATGCAAACTGTAACCACATTGCTCAGGTTTCAGATGGCAACAATGAGGCTTCTGGGAGCTAGGGTAGATGCCATTTGTGCTGTATTCTAGCTAATATTTTGTCTACTTTCTGTCCATGCCTTAAACATTTGAGTGAGGACGAATTCAAAAGGACGGAACAAAATTATCTGGGAGAGGAAATTGACAGATAGCATTACTTTTAAGCTGTGGCATGGTTGTCCCCCCCTCTTTTTAAACCAGATTCATGGAGAAAATCAGAGTAAAGAGTGGCACACAACGATGTGCTGAATTATTTCTAGTTAAGTTACACAACAACTTCGATGCTTCAAGGTAACCTGCAATTGGGGCAGGAGAAAGGAGAAAAGGGTTGGCTCTTCCTGCAGTGTAGGAACCCCGGGGCTCTCCACCACAGATGGATGTGGGCCTTCCCATGATACAACAGTAAAGAGTTTTAAAAAATCAAAAGGCTGGAAGGTTTCTGTAGGCTTTACTATACAGGCATAAAGACGTTTAAGGAAAGATGTCAAAAGAAATGAAAGCAGAGTATGAACCTTATTTGTAGAATCTCAGGTGATCAAATCCAATAAATCATGACTGTAGGACTGACTTGCTGGGTCCTTGGTAATCAGGTGGAATAGAGGTGGGTGGCTGTAGGCTGGCTTGCTGGGTCCCTAGTAACCAGGTGGCATGGAGGTGGCATGCAGGAGCCTCTGAGGGGTGGAGCTCTGGACAACTGTCTTCACTGCTATACATCAGAATTTGCAGCCACTGATTGAAAATGCTCATACCCAGGCCTTTATCCTGATAATCACTGTATTATGACAGTGTATTGGGGACACAATTCTACTACAGAGAAGAGAGCTCCACTGGAGTCCTGGTGTTTGTGGTTACAGAACTTCTCCAAAAAGGGAAGTCTAGGGCCAGCAGCCCAGGCCTGGCTAGCAGAATCAGGCATCTCAGGTGGCTCACTCCCCCAGGACACAGGCTTATGGGGGCCCAACTCCAAGTGCACAGACTAGGGCTCAAGAACAGAAGGTGACATTTGGGCTCAAAGCTTGGTCAGCAAGCCCTGAGGCCCTGCCTGGTGTCAGATCTGTGGGCCACCAGATTATCTTAATGTCATTTGCTTGGGTCAATAGTGTTGAGTCAGCATAAGGGGAAAAGGATAAGAACACTCATGTGGCAGATGGATTTGTGTGGTCACGACACTGTAGATCTTCCATGGGACAAACAACAGAGCCACAGCTCTGAGCACCACCCATTTTCTACCCTCTTCCCAAGCACATAGATGTTTATAGTAGCCAGTTTCCCTGTAATTGCCTGGGATCTGACATCTGAGGAAGACAGTGCTAAAGCCAGGCACCCTGTACCATCTCTATGCCCCCCCCCCCAGAAACCTACACCATTCTCACAGTGCCTCAACATCCTATACCATAACCATACCAGTAACCTGCATCACCTATAGCCTCCCATAACCAGGCACCGTACTACAGTTTCATAAGCATCCTATACCATTCCACAGCCTTTTGCCATACTGCACCATCTTCCAGAACAAAACAGAATGATTAGAAGCAGGGCTTTATTTCTTACAAGCATACTGTACCTTCCACAGCTCCACAAATATCCTGCACCGTTCTCATGGCCTCTCAAACATCCTTCATCGTTCCCATAGGCCCCGAACATGCTGTAACATTCCCATGCTCCCCAGTCTCCTTGTACTATTCCATACGCTTTCTGCAAGGCCACAGATTCCAGATGGCAGAGACACAAAGTGAGTGGTGTCTGGTTTGAAATATCTAAGAAATTATTGTGCATCATGATGCATGTGGCTGCCTAAGTCAGGGTTATTTTTTAATATGGCTAATTCAAATCTGTATAAACTTTATAGATACCTGGAACCCCTTCTTTCAGGATGCTTGGTTCATTTGTACCTTTTAGATACTTGGGAGTAATTTTGCTGTACCTCTACAAGCTCTTGAGTAGGAAACCTGTCCATGCTCTGCCTGATGTGTGTGTGTGTGTGTGTGTGTGTGTGTGTGTGTGTGTGTGTGTGTGTGTGTGTGTGTGTGTTCAGATGAGTCACCCTTCTTGCCTGAGTTGCATTAGTCCCTAGCCTTTAGGAGGTAGAATCTTGGAGGAAGTCTTTTACTAGCAATAGGCTTCAAGGGTTTTCTGTTTTTTTTTTTTTCTTTCTGCTTCTTGTGTGTGGATGAACATGTGACCAACCAGCTTTCTTCCCTGACTGTTGCCAGGCCTCCCCACTATGCCTCCCCACCATCCCTCTATAACCATAAGCCAAAATAAACCTGTTCTTTCTTAAGTCAGTTTTGATCATGGTATTTTATCATAGCTTTAGAATGTAACTAAGGAACCAGCATAACCCCAATGCTCCCTAGTGCCAGGGACACACTTTCAAGATTTGCCTACAACAGTGACATGACCTTGTCCTGGGAAGGTGGCTCACTGGGCTCAGTGATGCCTCCATGGCTTTTACGAGCTAATGCTGTCAGCTAAACAGGTGTTAGTGACATTACCTCTTCATATAAACAGATCCATGTTCTCTGTGCTCCTCCTCCACCTGTCCTCATCCCTCTTCTATGTGGTTTGTGAGTTTGGGCCTTTTCAATGCTCACCCTCCCCCCTTGGCTGTCATTCCCAGCACTGTGCACTTCCTCCTGGTCAACCTATAAGGCTGTTATCTGTCCTGCCTGGGAAGCTGTCTTGAAACTTGCCTGGTGGAAGGAGACAGGGAATTTCCAGAACTACACATCACTTCATGGCAGAGTACTGTTCATGACCCTTTGAATAGCACATCCCTGTTTACACTTTCATATCAGAAATGTACAGTTTATCCCCATTCACCAGACACCAGTACATACATGCAGCACTGTAGTTGGGGAAAAGCTTGTGCTGGCAACTCATCTGTGACTCATCATGCATGCCCGATGCCATGGCCTCAGACGCCTATCCATCCTGCAAGCTGCTTTAGTCATCTGCTAATGAGGGGAGGCATCTTGCTGGTATTTCCACAAGGAGCCTCTGGGAGAAAGGTAGGCATCTCTCCGGGGAAATTAGGAGCAGAGCTCGCAAGACTCTACCCATGGAAGACTCAGCTTGACACAGTAACAAAGAAAGGGTAAAACATCCTCCCCATCAGTGACAGATGCATGAATATTTAAGAAACACATTTTAAAAGAAAAAGCCATGTATTCTGACCTGTATTACGATATTGTTAAAGTGGAGTACATGAATCACACATATATGCACATATATAAAGAAGCAGAGATGTGGCCACTTACATGTGCATATGCATGCACCTCATACCACACACATGCACGCATCCACACAGACATGAAAGCAGATGTGCACCCTGTACATGCATATTCATTCACATTGTGCATGCAATATACATAATAATGCCCATCACACATACCTCCCACAAATATACAACACATATCACATATGTCCCAATATACAGTGTTCACATGTACATGAAATTCAAATACACTCAGAAACTAGTTTTTGAAACTTTTGAAAGCAGGCTTCCCAAATCATGACAACTTATAACTAAGTACTTCAATATTTGTGCTTTTCCTTTCTTCCTTCCTTCCTTCCTTTCTTCCTTCCTTCCTTCCTTCCTTTCTTTCTTTCTTTCTTTCTTTCTTTCTTTCTTTCTTTCTTCCTTTTTTGCTTTCTTCCTTTTTTGTTTTATTGAGGCAGGGTTTCTCTGTGGCTTTGGAGCCTGTCCTGGAACTAGCTCTTGTAGAACAGGTTGGTCTTGAACTCACAGAGATCCACCTGCCTCTGCCTCCCGAGTGCTGGGATTAAAGGCGCCCGGCCAATATTTGTGCTTTAAGGGGAATAAACCTATTGTTTCCATACATAATTTATGTGTTGTTTTAACAAAAAGAAATTTAGTACACACACATATAAAATTCATGGCCAGTGTCTGTACCACTCCATCTGCCCATCTGTCCTCTGGAGCAATTTTAATATGCAAAATATAACTAAGACACAAGCCGCTAAGGAAAAGCCACCTTCCCCTTTAGTGTCCTAAGGAACTTCTGCTAATATTGTTGCTGCTTTCCCATCCCACAGCCATTTCTTGGGTGCTATATTTAAAACCACGGTATTTAAATAAGTTGAGACTCTACCCTTAGATTACCACTCAATTATCGAGTAAGCGAAAAATATTAATATGTAAGCTCTTAATGAAGAGTTTGTAAATGAAGTTGCAAGCTGAAGTTTTAGGGATCAGAGCAATTTGTGAGAGGTGGGAGTGACAGTGAAGGCAGCCATGCTCACTGCAAACATGCTGTTAGGTAAGATGATGTCTCCCATCCTTTATTTACTCTCCATTCTCCCTCCCATTCTTACTGCCATCCACTCATCTCCCTCCCTCCCTCCCTCCCTCCCTCCCTCTCTCCTCCTCCCTCCCTCCTCCCCTCCCTCCTTCCCTCCCTCTCTCCCTCCACCTTCCCTTCTCCTCCCCTCTCTCCCTCTCTTCTACCTCCAAAGCCTCCTTCCACTCTCCCCTCCATTTCCTTTCCCACACTCCTCTATCCTTCTCGTCCCATGTGGCCATCGCCACCACACCTTAATTCATTCTTCACTTCCTCACTTCAACTTTATCCATTCAGAGAATTTTGACAATTATCTGCCTATTAACAATCAGTGTCAAACAGGATCCTGAAGACAAATCCCCATGGCCTGATGATGAGGGAACCACTGAGACTCCTGTCTTAGGGCCAGAGTTCAAGTCCAGACTCAGCATCCAGGAGCTCTGCTGGTTTCTTACAGGTAAAGCTGAACTGCTCACATCTGTCAACCCAGAGGGTGTAAGGGGCATGTTAGGAGACTTGCCTGAAAACACTTCTGGGTTTCTTATCAAGTTTGTTTTGACTAAGAAATACATTTGCATGTTTCAAACGTAAAAAAGCAAGTGATGAATGAATGAAGAAAAACAATGAAAAATTTCCCTCTGGATCCTGAATCGTCTGCAGAAACACATACAAACATTTCTGCTTGCTCCTTGTCATTCCTAGATACTTTATGCAAATATAAGCAAATATACACATGTGTGCAGTCATAGCCTTACTTCTCTTCTGCATCTTGCATTTTTCTTTGACAGAATGTCCTTGAAATCCTCCTGCCTTGGCTCACAGAGCACCGCTTCATTTTTGACACAGCTGCGAAGTAAGTGAAGGCACTTTGATTGGAAAAGCTAAGCACACAGCACGGATATAAATCAGTGTGGCTCTGCCTCGGTCTTTTATGGTAAAGCCCGTGTGTCTTGGTCCTTCATGAATAGTAATGAAAGGGCCTGAGCTGTGTGCAGCCACAGAGCTACATGGTTCAGGCACTGCTGTGGAATGCTAACAGCCCTGTGATGGGGTACCCTTCCACTATTTCAACACTAAACCGATGTGGTGAGAGGTGAGTGTAAGCTCTTCCCACTCTCAGAATGGTGGGAGCTCTGAACACTTCTTTATTCTAGGTTTTCCCAGCTCACAGCTCCATCTATAGAACACCTTCAGTGGCCTTGCTGACAGTGCTGGTCTACCTAGATTCTGTCCAGTTGTTTTTGGGTTCTCTCTCATCCCTATCTCTCATGCTGTAGCTCAGCTACAATCCCTCCTGCTATACAACTACATCTGAACTTATGGTAGCTCCTTTGCTTGGCTCCCACAGGATTGCTTCACATTCCTGATTCCAAAGCACCTGTCTGGAAGACGGGGATGCCCAGGGTTTGGCCAGAGGAGACATTCACATTCTCCTGTGTGGGCACTACACTCTACCTGTCACTTTAGACACTCCACTCTTTTTCCATGGTGTGGTTAGCTTTTTAATATATACATTAGAACACCCCCTCCTATTCAATGATTTAACATCAACAGCTCTTCAGCAGAATTTTGGTTCCATTTTCCTGTCTAGTATTTGGTATGCAGTGCTGGCTTAAAGACACCAACCAAATGCATGACATATATTTGTGTGTGAGAGAGATTTTTGGAATAACTTATCTAAAGAGGTTTTATTGTACAAAAGAAGAGAACCATCTATTTAATTCAGTCACAGACAATCTTCCCTCTCTTCATGTACTGCTACAAGAAGCAATGAGTCAAGGAACTTGAAAAATAGGGGATCTTTAGTCAGTGGGTCAGCATGCACGGATCTCAGGATCTGTACTGTGTAGGTGCTCACTGCCACTCTTAGGAAGTAATGATAGTTCCAGGAGGAACCAGGTGAGGGGAGAAAGTCAAGCCCACATTAAGGGGTGCTCTGTGCTTCATTGGAATTAAGAACTCAGGGACAAGTGAGGAATGCAGAGAAGGGTGTAAGTAAGCAGCATGGCTCTTTTGACCTTTGATCCTTAGCCATTTATCAGTGGTCACCCTACCAGCTCCTCTTAGTGAGGAATTCACAGTAGCAGCCATCTCACTGTAAAATTGTTCATTCACTGCCGAGATCAACCATCAACAACGCATAGGTTAAAGGCTGGACCACAGAGAAGCCACATTTACCCCTTGCAGGAGCTCCAAACTCTGCACAGGTCTCCTTGTCCTGAGAATGCTGGGATAATAGGAGCAAGACATTATGTGAAGTCTGGTATGGGCTGCTCACTCCAAAAGCAAGCAGATATTTCTTTATAAAAGCTGCAATGACCAGGTCCACCTCACTTACAGCCTTCCAAGAGCTCTAAATATAAGATGGTGACTGACTCATTGGTTTTCCTTCATCCAGCTTCATCTCAAACCCGGCACAAAGGCTGGGACTGTCCACTATATTCTGTGTTTCATGAATCAATAAATGATGATTATCCTTTAGTGCATGAGGGAAACTGAGGCTCAAATTATATGAGGCAAAAGCAGAAGTCGGCTCACTGTCTTACTTATCAGAGTATACTACCCAAACGTCTGCAAGGTGTTATGCTGCCCTGTGTGTGAAAGGTCTTTCTTCCTGTGGCAGAGTGACAGCCCTATGCTCTGTGGGTTGTTTCCCCTACTCGGTGCTGCATGGAGTTGTTCTCTGAAATAATATAGGATGAGTTGCATGCAGAACCCTCAGTGGGGGAAGTCAGCTGGTGATCTGTGTTTCCACAAAAAACCATGCTTCAAATTCTTATTCTCAATAAAACTGCCTTTGAAAATAGTCTAGGGTGTCATATAAAGTCTTTCTTGAAATTAACCCTTTTATAAAGCTTATGATACATGAGAATTTGAAATAACTCTCTTTTGTGTCTGGTATTTTCTGTTTGTTTTCTTATTACATAGTATTTGGGAAAAGAGGCTGAGTGAGTTGTATTATATCAAGGCTTCATATTGCCCTGCACAGTAGCCCAGCTCCTGCACTGTCCCAGGGCCACTTGCACAGGTATTGCTAGCTTTTCCATGTGTGTGCTCTTCTCCAATGTGTGTAGTGTGTGGTTCATGTGGTCAGTCTCCTTGGGTTTCAGAATCACAGTGACTGGCTTCACTTATATGAGGGTTAATCCCCATTGTCACATGAGAAGATTTGGAGTCACCTAGGAGACACATCCCTGGGCATGTCTGTAAGGAAGTTTCCAAGGATGTTTAATAGTGGAAGAAACTATACCAGGGTCCCAGTGTGAATAACAAGGGAAAAAGAGAAAGCCAGCTGAATTCCTTTGTTCTCTACTTCCTGGCTACAGACAGGATGCTACTTCTGCCTTTATGCCTTCTCTCTTCATGCATAACCTGTGTTCCTCTGAACTGTAATCAAAATAAACAGCTTCCTTGCTTTTGTCAGTCATTTTCACAGCAGTGAGATCTACACCAGGGGGAATCTCAAGGTGGTTGGCAGAGTAGTGTTGCCATGGAAATACTAGACACTCGTCTCTGTGAATTTTTAGGCCTCCTGGAACCCACTTGGTCTCCACAGACTGTGGAATTTACAGCATCTACTGGCTCATGCTGAGTCCTGATGTACATGCCTTGCAACAAGAAAGAGCCTGTGAGCCTGTGATGGACACACTCCCAACACACTGTACTGTGGAGGGTAGCATGAGGCACCTGCCTCAGAAACCAACAGAATTACTAGCATTTCTGACATTCTATCCTTACCATCCAGACACACTTGTCATCATTTTGCAAACAGTTTTCTTCAGCCCTGTCTAGTATTGTCTGTGGCTCTTTTTTGTTCTTTGGCAGTGACTACTGGCCTCAGAGACTCTGCAGGCACAGCCCCTAAAATGTTTAGTCTTTGCCTGTGTTATTTTATTCTCCATCATGATAGCAAACATCAGAGGTGTCTACTGATAAAGAAGAAAGGCTTTCTTTAGTTCACAATCTGGAGATGTCACTTGGTGACTGACTGGCCCTTGGCTTTGGCTCTATGGTGAGGTTGCTTGTCATGATGGGGGCAAATGGAAGAGATAGTCCATTCACCACAGTCAGGACAAGATAGAGGGAAAGGATGGGCTTGGGTTCTTCCCTCCCCATAAGGGTATCATATTTATTGTTCAGGTGGAGCACATGAAACACACACACACACACACACACACACACACACATGAATGCCACCTTCACACACACTTGCATAAAAGTGAAAATGGTATATACACACAATCTCTGCAAGCTGAACACACACCTGTACTGTTTGGACCTCTTTATGGCACACACTCCCAGCTACCCAGTTTTTGAAAGTTCTACCTTCCTACTGTACATGTCTGGGGGTTCCAACACACAGGCCTTTGGGAGACATTTAAGATCTGAGCCATGGCACTGGCACCTAAACGACACCCTGCCACCCTGAGCTGTGCCACATTCATTTACAGACTGTGATCTTATTCACGATTATATGAACACTGGCATTTTGTTTCTGCATTGGATGAAGGATTATTATAAATCTAAGACCAGTGTAGACTACATGAGGAAAAGACCTTTTCAAAAGATGAAGCCAACCAAATAAACCTACCCCACAATTCCTGAGGTTACAATGTAACTGGCCGTGTCTTCTAGACTTTCTGAAATTCCATACATGAACTTCACCTTCAGTCACCACAAAAGCCAGCATGAGAAGCAGTTCACAGGTCCTGAGGAACAAATGGCATCACCCTTGTGAAATGCAGGTTCTTATGTTTCTGACTGGATCTGTAAACCAGGAGCCCTCACATGTAGGACAGTCTGCTAGCTCAGGGCCTGCTTAGCTAGTCACATGAAGTCATAGGAAGGTCGTGAGAACAAGGCAGGGAGAGACTAGAGACATTAAGCACCTCAGGGACATTTTCTTCTTTGAGCAGGTCCAATTTGCTTTACCTACCTAAGATCTATTTTGCAGAATCAAAAGATGACCCTGGCTAAGAGCCTGTAGAAGGCCAGGTTCACTAGCACCTCCATGGATTGGTCTTTCAAAACTAGCTGCTATCTCTTCATTTTTGATGCTTTGTTTACTTTCAGAAGGGGTTTATATTGAACACTTTTAATTAAACTACATTGATAATCTTCATTTAAATGGGAACATTTATTCAATGTTAAAAATACCAATTTAACAAAGACTCATTAAAATATTACTTTGATATAAAATAGTCCACCTAGCTGTCTCATCACTAAAACTCAATGAATTCTGACAGAATCAGGAAGCTTACAGGCATGAAACCTAAAATCCAGAAATGTGACTGTTTTTAAAGTCAAGTATGAGTTAACACTCAACCTGAACAGGGTTGGGTTGTTGTGTCCCCTCCCTTTTAACTGCAAGGAAATGTACAATTAAGCCTAATGCATTTCCCAAGCTGAACCAATGAACATACTAGGTTTCTTCAGGGGAAATGAGTGGGGTGTAGAAGGGAAAATAATGGGAACGATTGTGACCTATTACTGCAGTTCACAAAGCTCTTAAAGACAGCAGTCCCACCAGGCTGTAGCTTATGGGAGTCAATCGCAGCCTCTCATTTCCACAGAGTGGGATGGTGTTCCATTACCAGACAGGCAAATGGGGTAGTTGGCAGACAGACAAATTACTATTGCACTGTGAACCTGAACATGTAGACCGGAGTTTTCCACACACAGCATCCTGAATGACTGCCGATTAACTTGCGTTCTCTTTTCTCCAACAGAGACTCATGAACATAGGAGGAGAGTACCAGAGGCTTTGAAGAAAGGATAGTGTGCATGCCTAGAGACAGAGGCTTGGGTGGTTCTGAGGTCTGGGTCACACTATGGTCACCCTCATCTCTGGCTCTGACACCTGGCAGTGATCCCCTGGCAGCATCCCTCACTGCCACCCCACCTAATCTGACCATCTAGACAAGGATTTGTGAACTCAAAAGCATGACCTCTCCTGCTTGCCTATGGAATCCATTGGCAATGATTTTTAAAGGAAACACAGTCTCATCCTCTTACTATTGCCCGAGGACTCTTCATAGCACCAACAGGGTGCTATGTGCTCCTGTCATGTCACCCATGTGTAACTTCAGTATCAAGAACAACAACACACCATCCAATTTAACAGCAAATGCTCTGTAAGTGTGAAATGCCCGTGTTGGAAAACAGGTGGTGCAATTTCTTCCCCCACTTGCTTTGAGGGGGTAACCTAGAGTATCAACTGGGAAAGGACTTGGTACCTGAGTTCACTTTTTGGGTCTTCTTCAGACCAGTGCTGTTGGCTCCCGCCACAGGACTCAGAAATGCTAGCTGGATATTTTCACCAATTCACCCTGGTGCTCATTTCCTAAGGAACAGAACAACAATAAAGAGCACAGTTACTGACAAGAGGCAAAGGTAGACACTAACACTTAAAACAGCCATGTTTAAAGATAGGCCCCCCCAGGCAAAGAAAGTGTGTGGATGGTGTCCCTAGAATCCTCCACTTTAAACCATTTTAAAACTTTTAAGTCCAAGGAGATGGCTTGGTGTGTAAAAGGCACTTACCACTGAGCCTGAACGCCAGAGTTAGATTCCCCAGAGAGAACGGACTTCTACAAGTGCACTGTGGTAATCCTACCCCCACAAATAAATACACTGAAAAATGGCTTAGTTGGTTCACTTTGAAATCTTAGCTATTTGCCAGTTTTAAAGACATCCCCCTGTTTGAGGAATAAACTAAATGCACATAACACTTTGACCAATTCCAAGCAACCTGCCCGGTTACTACCCTTCCTCACTACTTTGATAAAACTAGGAAACCATGCAAGAGGTGAAAAAATATTTTATATGTTAATTTCTCAGAAACTAGAGGTTTTTTTTGTTTGTTTTTTGATCATAACAAAATATAGTCTGCTGGTGCCCCGTGAGATTTCCACATGCCACCATGGTTTATCTTTAGCTCAACAAAAGAAATTACCTTCATGAGTAGAAATTTAGAATATATTTTATTAACTTTCTGTAATATCGTCTTAGTTCTGATTTTTTAAATACCTAGATTATTTCAAAGACTACCACTAGAGAGAGAGGGAGGAAGGGAAGGAGGGAGGGAGAGAGAGAGAGAGAGAGAGAGAGAGAGAGAGAGAGAGAGAGAGAGCTAGGTGCCTGGTTGTTGAAGCCATTGTTTCTGATTCTAAGCTCCAATTCAGAGGCCTCATTAAATCCAGTCTATGGCAATAACAGCCGAGGTGTTAATGGGCGGCAGTGAAGTGTGTCAGGGAATGAAGAGACCCTTAGGGCTCTCCAGTTTACATCAGCCACACACAGCAGCGTTACCATAAATCCTCTAAAAGACACTACGCTCCACTTCTCACAGGCTACCTGGAGATAAGTCAGCAGTCACAGTGCTTGGCCAGGGGACTAAGAAGCCAACACCCACCCGTCTCCCACATAATACACACTGATCAGCAAAACGCTGGCAGAGCAAATCCTCCTGATTTCCCTAGAACAGGAAGCCAATAGGCAGAGGATAGATCAATCTAGAAATACCTTGTGGAGTTTAGATTACCCACCACCCCAATCTGGCTGAAAACTGGAAGGATAAATGGTGTTGGTATTCTAAGTCTAGAACAGTTAGTCTGCCAAGGTTCGGTGACATGCCAAAACATGTTAAAGTTTTAGTACTTCAGTATGGATTTCTCTTATCTGTAGTACTCAACACTCTCACACATGCACACAAACACAAATGCTAACACACTCAAGCAAGCACACAACTCTCATATACATACCTATACGCTCATGTATACACAGATACATGCATATCTCACATGTTTGCACACTAACATACTCATACACACACAGAGGTACATGCACACTCAAATATAGATATGCTTGAATATGCACAACACACTGCTCCCATTCACACACATACTCATATGTACATACATGCACATATAACATATGCATGCACTCAGATACATCACACATGCACTCTCTCTCACACACACACTAATATGTGAATATACACATGTATATATATTACAAATGCACACAATACTTTTGTTTCCTTAATAATGGCTGCTCCTTTATGTACAGTGCATTTGTACATGTAACTTTTACACGGCAGTGGCAAACATCCAAACTGCTGTCAATCAGTTCCCTCTAGGAGCCAGATGTTACTCAAGCATGCCTCCAGAATAATCAGCACCTTCTCCATCCTCAGTCTTAGGCACTAACCTCTGTAGCTCAGTCTTAGGCACTAACCTCTGTAGCTCAGAATTCAGAGCCTCAGGCTTGCAAGACAGAGGAGCCAGAGTCCAGAGCTTCCCCCATCCATGCTGATGGTTCTCAGCATCTCTGCAATCTGGATTCTGGATCTTTTGTGCAAATGGTATCTGTTGTAATTTTTAAAAGCAGTGCAAGAGAGAAAGACACCATGGGACAGAGCTCACATGGAAGGGTTTTTCTTTTCAGGGGAGGGGGGTGAACGGGAAAAGCCGGGAGGGGACAGGGAAGCAGAAGGGACAGGAGTGGCAGAAGAGAGAGGGAGAGAGTCAGAGAGTCAGAGGCACAGAGACAGGGAGAGAGAGAGAGAGAGAGAGAGAGAGAGAGAGAGAGAGAGAGAGAGAGAGAGAGAGACAGACAGACAGACAGAGACAGAGAGAGGGGGAGGGAAGGAGAGAGATAGGCAGAGAAGCAGAGAGAGAAAGATGGGAGGTGGGCAGGGCCCTTTTAAAAGGGAACATAGTGAATATGCACAGTTGGTGTTCTTAGTGGCTGCAGCTGAGGGCATATCCTGTCAGGATCTCAAGGGCAGGCCAGTACAGATGCCTGAATACTAAAAGTATCTGTTCCCAAGGTTAGATTATGGGAAGGTATTTAGCATACACACTCGAGGTTCCTGATTTTTAAGTGATGTAACTGTTCTTTTTAAGAATGCTATGGGGTAACCAAACCTGGCTGAGTTAGCAATGGTGGGAAGCCTTCTGAATGGCAGAACCAACACACACGGCACTGGGCTAAATTTAAGATTTGTCCTTTAGCTTTGGTCTCAATTAGGGTCACTATTGCTGTGATAAAACACCATGAGCAAAGCAACTTGGGGAGGAAAAGAAAGGGTTCATCCCACTACAGTTCCACATCACTGTTTACTATCAAAGGAAGTCAGGACAGGAACTCAAGCAGGGCAGAAACCTGCAAACAGGGGTGCTGCTTGCTCCTCATGGCTTGCTCAGCCTTCTTTCTTATAGAACCCAGAACCACCAGCCCAGAGGTGGCAAAACCCATGAGTTGGGCCCTCCTGCATCAGTCACTAATTAAGAAGATGCCCTATAGGCTTGCCTACAGCTGGATATCATGGAGGCTTTTTCTCAATTGAGGCTCCCTTCTCTCTGATGCTCTAGCTTGTATCAAGTTGACATAAAACTGGCCAGTACAGTACTTCAGACTTTTTTTTTCCACAAGAATCCACAATGCCCTGCTGTGTACTTGGCATGAATGGCTGGCCATGAAGCAGATTCCTGCATGAAGCTGTGTTGCTGGTTTGAAGCATCTCTTCTATTTATTTGGCTTGGGCACATTTGATGCTGTGAGTACTGGTTGAATGGCATTAGGAATTGCTCTAGAATGCTTCCTGCATTACAATGCTTCTAAATGACAGGAATGAGCTCCTGCCAGGGTCATGCCTGGGAGGTGTCCCCTGCTCTGTCTGAGCTCCTGGGACCCTTCAGCAGGTGCCAGAACTTGGCTTTGTACACATTCAGCCCCGCAGGTCTGGCTTGCCTGAGGTTTCTCATGGCACAAATGCCTTTTGTATTAGAAGCTTCAGCTATGATGAAGTGTGTGAGAGCTAACATCACAGCATCACTTCCACTCCAGTGGAAATGATCTTAGCTTTTTAAATTTTCCTTCTGCAAAGTTCTGCATGAGCTAGGTTAAAGCATGAGGGATGTGTTTTGACAGTATGTCTTCCTGGGCTTGCAACATTGAACAATAAGAGCCAGACAACTGCCTGCCAGCCCTCGTGCAGCAGAGCGAAGAGTAGACTCCTCAGTGGACTGAGGTGGAGTTAATGATGAGACCTCATGAGATGCAGCCCAAGGACTCTGCCCTCAGCATGGTTTGCTTTCCTAGACTGGTGTCTCAGCACCATCTGGACCTGAAAGGCAATTTCCAGCAGGACTTCCTTATAGTTTAGTGGTCACGTCTGGAGTCCAGATGGTGGAGAGGAAGCAGTGCATCCCAGCTGCCTGTGGTGGGCAGCCCTGGCTGAATACGTATCCCTATGACTTTCATGCACATTTCTGCTTCCTCTCCCTGTGCTTCTCCTGATAGAAGGACCATATTCTAGGGCAGGATGAAGGACCTATGCTAACAACTTATGTGAACTCTCTAGCTCACCATCTTTCCTGCAGGAATAAGGTTGCATTTCCCTTCGTGCCAAGTTACCCATATGTTAGGAGCCCCATTCCCATGCTTACTTGCACTCTGTGTTTTAGAACAGTTTGTGAGGAGATAATTCATTTTCTTATGTCTATGAAATTCAAAGTATGTCCACTTCCAGATTTTTAAAAGAGAAGGGGAGGAACCTTTATGGAAAATAAAGACTATAATAAGCCTAGAAGGCACATTACAACAGAAGTAATAGATGATGACATCTTAAAAAGGAACAACAGGACATCAGAAGAAAGCAGGGAAACATTGAAACTTTCCTTATGCCCTTTAAATGCCACACACCTTTTTGCATGTGATTAGAGTCCAAATCAATTTTGGACTCCAAGATTTTCTCAGAGTCCAATGCTTTGAGGGTTGGTATGCTTTTGGGCAATTCAGAGTCCAAGCCTCATTGCCACACACAGATTTTCCTATCACACCACACCGGTTTTGTTCTTATGGCTGTGACAAAATACCCGACAAAAGCTACTTAGGGGAGGAAAAGGCTTAGTTTAGCTCACACTTCCATGCAGAGACCATTATAGCAAGGAACTCACAATGGCGAGCACTTGAAGCCCTGAGTCACACCCATGGCTGAAAGCAGAGAGAGAATGAGCTCGTGCATGCTTGTCTGTCTGCACTTCACCTTCTCTTTGTTCAGCCTGGGGCTCAGTCCACTGTCAGAACATGGTTCAGGAATAGAGTTCTGTGAGAAGAATTTGGAGTGCTTGCAAGAACACTCCAAAATACAAGAGTCCCGTGATCTCTGTTTCTTCAAATCAGGGACTTGTTCCTGGAATGTATTTTCCTGCTCCTCCCAGGTGTAGCAGATAGGAGTTAATTTACTTCATATTAACCATTATTCCTTGTACTGTTATTCAATTAGATATTTAAAGTATGCTTTATATGCCTCTATGGAAAAACATGTTTTGCCAGGTGCAGCTTGTCCTTGTGATCGTATACAGCTTCAACTCATGAGAACTTTAGTCATGTGATTTTTCTTAACCTTCAGAGTATCAATTGTTTGGAGCTCTGAATAAAGTTGACTATTGCATGAGACTTAATGGCTCCATTCTTCCAGGTCCCACTGCCTCTAAAGGGGTGGCAGTCCATGAACTGGTGCTACCCACATTATGGGTAGATCTTTCTAACTCGGTTAATCCGCTTAAGAAAATCCCTCACAGACATGCCTACAGGATAACCCAATCTAGACAATTCCTTACCTGGCCTTCTCTGGAGGTGATTCTACATTGTGTCAAGTTGACAGAACTTAGCATATTACAATAGTCTCCTAGGCCCTGGGTAGGATTGGTGCTGATAACAAAACCCTGATTTAGTGTGGGACCCTTGTTCCAATTGATAATATGAAGGACACTAGTACTCCAAGTTTGCAATGTGAAGGTATCTATAGATACAGATAAAGACATTCCATATATTGCCTGAACCCTAGGTTAAGATGTCTCTCAGACCTATAGTCACAATCTCCATGTTGTGGCAACCTCAGTACTGATCAGAAAAGGACTCCTGAGCCCACAGAGTTGTGCAGAGCAACCAGGACCCTTAGTGCCTAGGATAGGATATCAAACACTTTATCCTGTCTACTGGGTATGGTGGAAGCAAGACAAGTGAACTCTCAAGCAGGTTTGAGCGGGGTCTAAATGGAACACCCTTGTCAGGAATTTGGCAGCATGTATGCTAATTTTGAATATGCATATGCCGATTTAGCAATTTTAGCTCCTGGTGTCTTACCAAATATGTTTTAGTCACACGTGTGCATAAATGCATGTTAAAATTGCCATTACAGTATTGCATATAATCAAAAGTCTTGAGGACTGAACTGATTGAGTGATTCTAGCTGAAACATGATTCTAGAACTGATCCTTGTGTATGGCAAGCAAAATTACAAGGCTAATGCAGCATAATACATAGCCTAATGCTGCTGAGGCACAGCACACAAACCAAGGCCCAGTGCTGTTCCTCATGCTTCCATGAGTAAATCACACATGCTCAGCATGCCAGTGAGACAGACATAAACCCACTGGCCAACAGAAGTCATCCTCAGAAAGAAAAAGTGAGATTACAGGCATGAGGGATCACACCTACCTTTTTTCTATGGATACTCTATTTAAATTTTTATTATGAAAGTAAATTCATGTGTATTTACATAACAGAATAAAATGATAATATCATATATCCATTCATTGTCGATGAACTTAGGTTAAGAACGTATACTTCCAATGTTACATGATAATTACAGAACACTCAAACCATTCACTGCTTCAAGATGTAGTTTAAGATTGGTCTATTGTTGTGTATATACCAGGAAACATCACACCGAGGAAATCACAGTGAGGCTCAGCTATAACATTATGGCCTATTCTTCCAGATTAAACAGAATGATACGGGCAATTACAAATAGAGATAATTAAAGCCAAGAATGATCAGTTCTGGGAAACACCACCATCCTCTGTTCTTGGTATTGCAGCAATGGGTGGACACTTGACTTTTCATGTCCTAATGGAAACCATACATGGAGAGTAAGGATTTATCTCCAAGACCCTGTGTTAGCAATGGACATTCTCTCCATGAGAATGTGAAAGGTAAAGATAATAGAAACCAAAGAGAGCTGCCTTGGGTGTTGTTCATCCCATCTTATGGGTGGTGTCTGGTTGTGTAAAATGTAGAGGGGATGAATCTTCAAACACAGGCTGCTGACCAGCTGCATTTGATCCTGGAAGTGATCATCCATCCACTAACCTGTCTCCTTGCTAGTGCCCTTTGGCAACTGATGAACCAAATGGTTGTCCCTCTCCTTGAATCTACAGTTTCACAGGAAGTAATTACTAAAACAAAACAAAACCAGGGGACTCTAGCATTGTTCACCTTCCTTTCTTTTCTCAGAAGCCCTTTGGTTCACCCCTTCCCCCCCTGCTTTGTTTGAGCTCTCACCACTCCCCATACCTGTTCCTTAACTGTTCTTGTTCTTCCACACCCTTAGAAATATCTCTATGCCATTGTCTGTGCCATGTCACCACCTGCCATAAGTACATGATTACTATAATAACTATTATCACACTACAACTCTTACACTGTATCCCAATTTAAAGTGATCTCACATAACTTGTGGATAGAATCTTGCCAATTAACACAAGGGAGGAAACTACACCCATGAAGCAGAAGACAGTCAAGACAGAAGCAGAACTGGGACAGGAAATATGCTTAGCTGGCCTTGAGGTCTTCTAAAGCTTAGTTACACTCTCCCTTCTTGGTTTCTTTTGAGAGCCCAATAGATCTTCATATCTAGGCTCATCTCTCTTTCTCTCTCTGTAACCTCAGAGAGTTGTTTGTCAGCCTTCATATCACATCCTAGCATTTCTTTAATCAGACACTCTCAAAATCATTCCAGCTTCCAGTGGGTCAGTGTCCTCCAAGTGAGAGTACAGCCTACACCTAGCCAGTCCCTCATACAGTCATGAGTTATGAGTGCAGATGGGTCCCAGCTGCTTTCTCATCCCCCCTTCTGTTGTTGTTATCAAAGATGCTGAGTTTCTGGGAGACAAGGGTTACCAGTAACCAGAGGATAAGGATTTTGTCACAAATATGAATTAGAACCAGTAAAGTTGACTCTGTGGATCCTCTATAGCATCTAGCTTGTAGAACACATTATACTTGTAAATATTTACTAATTAATTGTAAAATTACAAGTATCCTTTCAAAAGAAACCTAAGAGTCTATTACCAAAGAAGAAGATGGAGCCCAGGGCTATCTGGAACAGCTATGATATCCCAGATGTGAGTATGTGTGTCAGGAAACACCACAATGAAGTGGGTATCAGGTATACAAAAGGCGATTGTGCATGTGTGTGGGGTGGGTCCGTGCACACGAGCATGTTTAACTGTCATTTCTGAGACACAGCAAGATCCAGGATGGTGTTATAAATTGCTCACCAGACTCCTGCATGCCTGCAAAAAGTCACTGGACAGAAAAGTTGTTTGCCATGGCAAAACCTCTCTTAAAATCTAGATAAATTATTGTCTTTGTGGGCTATGATTGCACAGCATGACTTTTATACATAATTAGTTGGACTGAAACAAATGTGGCACTTGAGTAGAAACAATAATGACATGAGAACATATATGACTCTTGCTGTGAACATGCCCTGCTGTATGGAAACAGGGCCTAGGGCCTGGCAGAGCTTCCTAGTTATCTACAATTACAATAACTCTTCTTTCAAAGAAGTTTCAGAAGGGTATACGTGGGGCAATCAGACTCCTGCACAGATGTACCTCCAGCTCTCTGCTTCCCCTGTGATAAAGAACTTTCAAAGACAGGGTTTCTATTCCAATTTCTTATCTGACCCTCAAAATAATCCTGGGCACAGGGTAAAGAAGCTTCAGTTAGCTTTGTTTTTAGAGAAACTGATTTCCAGGAAGGTGACTTTCCTGAGATCACAGAGTTAATGTGAACCTGAAGCTTCCTAGCACAGCATGACCATGTTTCCACCCCACCATTGGCTCCAGGACTATGTGCAAGTTTGGGGGCAAGAATTCACTGTGTCCCTAGGCTTGACTCTACTTATTCCCTGGGAGCCTGGGCTAAGGAGAAGGGGGCTTCTACCTACATATTCTCCTCAGGATATGCCCTGAGGAGCTGGGGGAGGGGGTTATCTTCAAATGTTAAACCAGCCTCTATGTCAGCTCCTAAACCATACATCAGAAGCCCACACCTGTCAGTGTTGCTTTAAAGAATTTATCTTCTTAAAGTTCTTCAAGTATAACCAGTCCCAGGATAGCTAAAATGTGAAGTCATTATAAGGAGGGTAGTTAAATTGCTGTGGGCTAATCGAAGTTATTGTGGGCTAGTTGTTGATGTTTATCTCTCTTCTAAATTCTTCTCATAAAGAAGGGATATATATATATATATATATATATATATATATATATATATAATATATAGAGAGAGAGAGAGAGAGAGAGAGAGAGAGAGAGAGAGAGAGAGAAGACAAAGACAGAGAGAGAGAGAGAGGAGAGAGAGAGAAGACAAAGACAGACAGAGAGAGAGAGAGAGAGAGAGAGAGAGAGAGAGAGAGAGAGAGAAGACAGAGAAGAGAGGACAGAGAGAATTCAATGGATTCAGGGAGAGTGGAATGAAGAATTGTACTCTGCTTTCCATTTGGTGATTTCCCTTTGGTCCTCAGTGGAGGAGCTGTGTTTTGGTAATTAATTACTGGCTCCCTAACAAAGCATAATGGAAGAACAGGGGAGTCAAGTTCAGCCACACTGACCTGCCTGAGAGAATCACAAGATACAGGATAAAAAATGCAGAGTCTAGGAGCTGGAGAGATGGCCCAGTGTTTAAGAACACTAGCTGGTCTTCCAGAGGTCCTGAGTTCAATTCCCAGCAACCACTTGATGGCTCACAACTATCTGTGATGAGATATGGTGCTCTCTTCTGGTCTGCAGGGATACATGCAGATAGAACACTGTCTATATAATAAATAAGTAAATCTTTAAAAAAGAGAGAGAGAAAAGAATGCACAGTCTACTCCCCTGTAGGCTGACTATGAGGAGGTACTGAGAGAGGTCACTATGTTCTTGGTTGGAAATACTGTGACAGAGGCACATTTAATGCCAGAGGTGAACAAATTCTCCTTCGAGCTGCAAATATTTACAAATAAGTGAAGGACAGAACTTTGAGGGGGCCATGCCATCAGCAAATACCTTAAGAGAGGAATCTGTAAGTAGCATGCTGTAGAGTAAGCTAGGGAAAAGTGCATTTTATCCTGGGGGCAAAGGGTCCATCCAGGGTAGGGAGGGCCAGGCCAGGCTAATGTTCTAGCAAAGGAAAAGCCTTGAACAATGTGAATTGTTACTTGCAAAGAGGGATCAGCGGGCAAGAAGCTGTGCATGCATGAGGACCTAAGCTTGATCTTCAGAACCTATGTGAAAATGCCAGGTTATTGTAGTATGTACTTGTAGCCTCTGCTGGCTAGAGATGGAGTGATCCTGGCAGCTCACAGAACATCCAGCCTAGCCTAATAGGCAAGGTCCAGGTCAGTAAGAGACTGTCTCAAAATACAAGGCACACCTGCCTAAGGACTAAGGTTAACTCCTGGCTTTCACATAGATGGCACACAATGCACACATACTTGCACATACACATGTCCCTACCTCCACCCCCTAATAAGAACAGCAAATAGCAACAGACTGAATATGAATGGGGGCTAGAGACCTTTCTTTACACATTGAGTTCATCAAGTATTCTAGTTCCCAGGATGCAATGCTTTTTATTGAAATAAAGCTCGTTTGCATTCTAGCAGTGCCGCTCAACCCAATGTGACTTAGATAAACGGCACTGTGTGTGCAAACAACCCATTCTTTGGTCTGGTACTCAACTGTGAGCTGGATTGAGCCCACCCTTCCTGACTCCCTCATTTCTCAGTGGCAGATTCAGAGCTTGGTCACATTATTCATCATATCTACCAGGCAGGTTTGTGTGTCTATCATCCAGAGAGACTGGACTTTGACAGGCAGGATCTGCAGTTATGATCTGGTGAATCCCAACTTGTTAGCACAGGTTTTTATCCCACTGGCCAATCATTGTCCCATGTACTTTCCTTCAATGTAGGGAATAAAAATCCCTGGGTTTTTCCTGCCTTCACAACCTGTTCACTTTTCACACTGTTTTTTTTTTTTTTTTTTTTTTTTTTTTTTTTTTTTTTTTTTGCAAAGCATCACAGAAAAATAAAAAAATCTATACTTACCAGGTTGCTATGAAAGGATCTGATAAACATGTCTTATGATTGAATTAAACAATGCTGTCAGGATTATAAATTAACATCCATGTCAATAGCAAGGACCACTTTAAAACAAGATCTGATCTTCAGTTTGCTCTTTGTTAATGTTAGCTGATAGGATATGTAGCTTAGAATATCACAAAGCTAACGGATAGCCACACAGTTTCCACCAAACTGACTTACAAAAGCTGGCCATTATGTCTGCAGGCGTCCTACATTTGAGTGGTTAGACTGGTTAAAATAATTGGAAACTGCTCTTGAGGGAGGTAGAAGAGGCAGGCACTTGAAAAAATAATTCCCTTCATTGTTCTGTCAACTTGGGTAAACATAATAGAAAGTAAAACGCAAGCCCACAAAAGTGGCCAACCTCTGTAAGTTTATTGGACAAGCGTATAAATGCATGCATCACCATGAGGCATGTGGCCACCAAGCTCTTCAATGGTAAAGTTAATTGCTTGAGGCCTCCTATGGGAGTTCTATCATAGACTTCAACTTCACTGCCAGGGGTGCCGGACATTCTATTCAGTTTCTTGGGGACACAAAGATGTAGTAGGAATCGACTTTAAAAAGTGACTAAGTGAACACACTCTTCAAGGTCCTTCTAAGAGAGGCTTCTCTGAACAGAACTTGGGGACCCTGCCTCCCAGCAACTTCCTATATGTTCCAGAGGCATGTTACCCCCATGCACTGGTCTTGGCTTGACAATGGATGCATGTCTGAAGTCATGTTGACCTGTGAACATTCTTGTCCTGCCAGGGAATTATTGTTACACTTGATGCAAATTTTAAAACTCAATAAAAATGTAGATATTTTGAGAAAATGTATTTGAAAACATGAAGATAACAATAACGAAGTAACAATTTGTTCCCTTGCTTTTGTTTTTGTTTCCTTGAGACATCCCAGGACAATCTCTAAGTCACTACATAGCCATGGTGGACATTGAACTACTAATTCTCCTGTCCCTATCTCCCTCCCTCTCAAGTGCTAGGATTACAGGCATCCACCATAACAGATGGTTTAAATTTTCTTCTTTATGGCAGAACTGTTGAGAATGGAAGCAGGAGATAAACATGCCCAAGGCTTCAGCATAGGCCAACCCTCACATCTGCACTACAGACCTTCCCAGGGGGTGTCCAATCCAGCAGGTCAGTGGAGCGATAGATAAACATGGAGTCAGCAAAGAAGACAGCAAAGAATGGTTGGTTATTTTCCTCTGTGCATGATCACTGCAATAGCAGGAGAGTGTGAATTGAGATTCTCTGAGTAACTATGATGTTTACGTGAGAGAAGCCTACCCCAAGACAATGCTGGCAGTGTGGGAGGGCCCATGTGATATCCTGTGGAAGCTGGTCTAGTTTTAACTACTCTTTTTGATTACATGTGATTAGATATGTACCCCAGTTATAGGCATCTCTTGTCAAGTCCAAATATCAAGGGCACACACACCAACTATATTAGCCCGAGTTCTCTAGATGAACAAAACTGACAGAATGAATATATGTTAAAGGGGGGTTGATAAGAGTGGCTCACAGGCTGTTGTTGGGCTAGTCAAACAATGGCTGTGTCTCAGTGGAAAGGTGAAGGGTCTGGTAGTTGATTCCTCCACAAGGCTAGATGTCTTAGCTGGTCTTTGGACTATGTTGGAGTTCCAAAGAAGTAGGTTCTAATACTAGTGAAAGAATACTTCAGTAGAGTAGATGAACTTGCTGGTGAGAGTGAGGGCAAGCAGGCAAAGAGCAAGAGCTTTCTTCTTTTAGGCCATTTGATGGGAATGGCCACCAGAAGTCATGGCCCAGATTTAGGGTGGGTCTTCTCACCTCAGATGATCCAATCATGAAAAATCCCTCAGAGGTGTTCCCAGCTGTTTGGATTTTAGTTGAATCCAGATGTGGTCAAGTTGGCAATCAAGATTAAACCAGCTTTAAGAGGCTGGCAGGTTATATGCTGTAGATGTCTACAAATGTCTTCTGGGGCGTTGAGTTTGGTATTACAAATGAAGAGAGTCAATGAACACAATTGCAAGCTGCCTATACATTCTAGCAATGCACTTTACAGAGGAGATGGGGAGTACTGTGGACCGTGCTTTTACCTAAGTATTTTTTTTTTTTGCTTCTGATTCCCTTCTTGACACATAGACAAAGGAATTTGTATATATGTATATATGTGTATGCATATATATGTTGAGTGTGTGTGTGTGTGTGTGAATCTGTGTGTGTGTGTGTGAGAAAGTTTATTTATGTGTGTGATTGTGGTATATGTATGAGAGTGAGTGTGTGCGTGCATGATGGGGGGTGGGTGGGACAGAGATCAATATCTGGTGTCTTTCTCAAGCACTTGACACCTGTTTTTTGACACAAGGTCACCCCATTGAGCCTGATTCCTCTAGTCTAGCCCCGGGATTCTCGTCTACCTACTTCCTGGTCACTGGGGTGTCAGGTACAAGCTGCCATCGGACTTTCCCCCCACCCCCCCTGAAGTGCTGGGAATCTGATATGAGGTCTTTGTGTTTACATGAAAACACTTTAAAAACTAGGGCACCACCCCACCCTCAGTTTATTTATTTTTATTTTGTGTGCATGGGTGTTAAGCTTGTGTGTATGTATGCACATGTCTGGTAGCTGTGGAGGCCAGGAGAGGGTGTCAGAGTCCCAGAAACTGGAGTTACAGGGAGTTGTGAATTGCCATGTGGGTGCTGGGAATCAAATCCAGGTTCTCTACAAGAGCAGCAAATACTCTTAACTGCTGAGCTATCTCTTCAGCCATAAAAAAGCATTCAAAGGTGTGACGCCCATTCCCTTACTGAACTTCATCAACAGTGTCTGTAATCAGTCTGTCTCTTTTCGACTGCAGGCAGAAGGTAAGGCTGGCTGCAACCATGCACTTCTATATAGAGCAAATGTCAGAGGACAGCACTGGCATTTGGCCATGGCTTCACTTCCACACAGGCATTTCCTAAATCTACCCTTGAGGAGCTTCCCCAGGCACAGCTCCATCAGTTCCCCTTGGAGCTGCGCAGACTACCTCCTGAAAATGTCATCTGCTGGGACTGCAATTATAGCCCCTCCAGCAATCACGGGCACAATGCAGAATGGGTGGGATTCAGGTGAGTGAGAGAACCCGCAATCAAGCCAGGGAAGAGAGAACAAAGCCATTTTCTTTCATTTGCCGTCAACACAACCATCAGGCCTTAATTACAAGGCAAGTGTGGGGCTGGCGTTGAAAGGCTTATTATTATACAGTTCAGCTCCAAATCAGTCCTGCATTGATGAGTGGCACCCAGAGGAAGGCAGTGCAGCCCTAGTGAAAAAGAGCAGGCCCCAAATGTGGTGCTGAGTGGCAGGGAGCATGCTCCGGGGAATTAAAAATAATTCTGCAAGGAAGGGAGCGGTATACCTT
This sequence comes from Cricetulus griseus, assembly GCF_003668045.3. Classification (NCBI taxonomy): domain Eukaryota; kingdom Metazoa; phylum Chordata; class Mammalia; order Rodentia; family Cricetidae; genus Cricetulus; species Cricetulus griseus. The sequence goes on along the minus strand of NC_048600.1, from coordinate 31,714,426 downwards.
AGAGCCAGCTAAAAATACACTGTGAAAGTCCTGCATCCTTGTTTGCTGCTTTCATCGTCAAACTCAATACAGACAGACTCACTGTATCCAGAGCTGCTTCTCACAGCATCACAGCTCATCTTGAACCTGGCCTTCTGTTCTGATGTCCCCCAAGATACTCCAAATGTGTACATGCAGACTGTGTTCTTGGCTGCTATTCCTAATGTGTGTGTGTATGTGTGTGCGCGCATGCGCGCATGAGGACACACACACACATGCATCTGTTCATGTTGTGTCTCTATGTATATGTAACATGTATACACATGTATGTCAAGGCTAGAGGTCAAACTGTGCTGCTATTCATCAGGCATCATTCTCATTGTTTTGAGAAAAAGTTTCTCTTTGGCCTGGGACTCAACAAACAGGTTAGGGAGGTTGGCTGGCCATTGGGATCGAGGGATCCACCTGTCTCTGACACCCCAGGACTGGGATTACAAGCATGGGATACCCGATACCTGGGTATTTATTTATACAGATCCTGAGGGATTGAACTCATGTCCTCATACTAGCAAGGCAAACGCTTTACTCATTGAGCTATCATCCCAATCTTATTTCAAATTCTTTGAGAAACCCAAGAATATCCTTAAAAAGCCCTTAGATTTTTCTTATGTATTTAGCAATATGCATATGTTAATTATTTATAATTTATTATACTAAATGAATATTGTATGCAGTACATTTGCTTATGTCCATATTGAAATATCAAATTTGAGTTTAGAATATCCTTTAGAGAACTAATCTGTTAATGTTTACATGCAAGCCTAACCATCTTTGAATATAGCCTGCTTATTAAAAATCAGGGCTGGGTATGTAGCTCAGAGGTAGAGAGGGTTGGCTAACATACTCAAGCCTGAGTTCATGCCTCAGCACTATAAATAAATAAATACCCATTTACTGATAGCAATCGCACATACAGATGCTTCCTTCATGTATCAAAACATCTGTATTCATGCTTGAACTAAGCCTGCAAATACTTAATCTTCATGTACTAAGGGACTTATGATGGAAGCCAGTTCACAACTATTTTGCTTATAGTTCTGGATGTGGACTTTGCTCTGGCCCTGGAGGTCAAGCTTGAGGTGCTTACTGCCTGTGGAGTGGGGATTGCCACACTATTCCCCTTCAGGATAGTCTCTGAGTGGGCATGGTTTAATGGCATAGGTTTGCCCTCAGACAACTGGAAGTCATACACAGTGTATTCACTGTTGACATACCATCAGTGACATTACCAGACACCACCAGATCGCATAACCATTTTACTTATTTAAATGGCATAGAAAATCAGCCCTGGTTGGCATTCTGAGCCAGGTCTACTGGAAGCCATACACTGTACTGACAACCAGGGGGCAGGCCAAACTACAGAGGAAGCCTTCATCCTTAGTATTCCCTCTCTGTCCTATGTTGTCCTGGTCTTTTGTGGTCCCATAATGGGGATATGTCTTTCAGATGATAATGTTTCCTGAGCCTTGTGTGTATTTATGGACAAAAGGACTCAGAGGTGTGGAGAGAAGCAGCTGCCTTTTTCCTGACGGGCTGGCCTGATGCAGGGGTTATGCTGTGCATGGATGGTCCTACCACATGTGAACATCTGAAAATGCTGTGTCTGCGAGACCCTCACTCCTCTGTTTTATTTTTCCCCCTTTCCCCTCTAAGTGCTAGGACTGCAGACAGATCCCACCATGCCTAACCTCTCTGGATCATTTAAACTTGACTGCAGGGCACCCGCTCATGGCCAAGGCATGGCTCATTGTCCCTCAGCCTTCCAGAAGGCAGTGTGCAGGATGCTTTTCCTGGAGCACTCCTGCTCTGTTGTGCATGCTCCACTGGGCGAAACGATGACCTTGGCAGAGCCAGATTGCACAGAGCTGCCACGAGTGTTCTCACTAGAGAATTTCGGCAGCTTCCCCTGGCCCCCTGGAGCTTCTGTGACCTTGCTCCCACCAACACTGTAGATGGCTCTGAACATTTCTTTCCCACTCCTGATGCAAGAACAGTCACCTAGAGTTCTCAGAGTGTGGTTCCAGGCCTTTGGACTGCCTTACACCTTTGAGGGGTGGACAAGGTCTTCCTTTGCCCACCAACATAGTCTTCAGATGTGAAAGCTAAAACCACTTTTGCAGTGTGGGAAGGCAGAGCGGGAGAACATCAGAGCTTCCTCAATGCGAAACACTGGCTTCCCCTGATAATTGTTGTAGAAAATGCTATTATTTTTCACAAATATATATCACTTCTATTAACACATAATGGATTTTTAATTATTTTTAATGAATAAATAAGGCAATAAATGATGTTTAATAATATTTCCATCTAGATTTCTTAAATGGAGCTGTAGCCATCATAAACAAAGTCATTCTGAGGGCCTCAGAGCAAGAAAACATGAATGGGCCTGACATCTAAACTTCTTTGTAGCTGTAACTGTAGGTCAATTTGCAGTTCCTCCACACCAGCACACATCTGAGCACCCTTCTGTGTGTGCCCCGGGACCCTTGCACAGGCTACTGCTTCTGACAGTGACAGCCCATCCATGCCTAAAGAGTATTCTTCCCTGTTATAAAGTTTGATGCTATTTTCTGTATCCAAGATTTTTCCTTTCTCATGGTACCAATATTTAAATTTCAACTATTTCTTTAGTCCTACCCCATTTTTCTTCTGGTAAGAAAGTTCTTTGAAATTCAGAACTCATCTACCTTACTTCCTGTGGCATCTCCACCAGGGCGTGGCACACAGAAAGCCCTCCTTGTCAGATAGTAAATAGAGAGATGAGTGAATGATTAAAGCATTATCCTATCTCAGAACAGACCTTTCCTTACATACTCTAGTGCTACCTTTTCCATATTCACATGCAGAGCAGGCTCCTTTGTCAGTGTCCTAAGGGAACTCTTGTGTGGTACCTGGATGGTGAGCATGGTCACCGTAGGCTCTTTTGGAAACTGTGGAGTAGATAGGGAGTTCTTGGGATGGCTCATGGATGTGCTGTCGGGAGAGTGATATTAGAGCTTTGAAGGTGCCTTTTTGTAGGAACCCACTCTGCCAGCCAGTGAAACCAGCCTCTGAATTTGTGAAGCAACAACCATGGGCTTTTCATCAAGAATAGGGGCCCAGGAAAAATGTCAGCACCGTATCTCCTGTGAAGGTTGGAGAGCGTCTTGCCAGGCAGTTTTTAATCTAACTAAGCAAACAGAGCAGCAAATGAAGCGCCGACCGACCGATCAACCCGAGGCTGCTCACCGTTGTGTGGAAGTGCAGCATCTGTAGAAGGTATGACTTTCACTCTCCCAGGAGAGGAGGCCCCCTAGGAGAGGGGAGGTGTTAGTGATGGGAGTCTGGCTGGGTCCATGGCAGAGAGAGGCATGCTGCAGCTGCAAGAGGGCACATCATGCGTTTCTGGAAAGAAAGCTGGCTGCATGCCCACACAGGTGGGAATGCCAAGGGCAGACTATGCAGACACAAAGTGCAGAGTCAGAACCCCTTCCCATCTCTCACCCTTCAGTAGAAGACATCGGGGAAGGACATGGGATTTCATGAATTTGGGGTCAGCATGGTGAAAGCACTTCTACAGCCATCTAACTTACTTTGTAAGAGTAATTACTGAAAATCCCTATGCAATATATATATATATATATATATATATATGCATTTATATACTAATCAGCATATATACATAAATATATCAGTTTTTGTGTCCCTGGGGATATTTTGGCTTTATTCTCTGCCCAATCTTTCCCATGGGAGTTAAAATCTCTAAATCAAAGGTCTGACCTGAATTGTCTTCTAGACTACTAAATATGAATGTAATTATCATATAGTCTAGGTTTCAGGGGAAACAGATTCTATGCAGGCACACTTGAGGTATGGTCTAAGAACACTGCCTGAAGTAAACCACTCATTCTGTACTTAAAAAAACCATTGCAAGAGCAGGAAAGCATTTTCTCACATGTGAGGCAAGCTTCACAGTTGCCCAGTGATTCTCACACCACTGTTTCCTCACTGTTGCATGGTGGTTCAGTATTTGCCACACACTACTGCTGTTTGTTGCCTCACCCCTCAGATAGAACCTCACCATTAGAACAATCAGTAGAGAGCTGAACCTGAATCCTAGGTGCCCATGGTACAGGGAGCACCTGATGGAACTGGCAGTGGGTCAGGCCATCATGTACTCAGTTTGCATTCAACAGCTATGTTTGCAGTTCTTTTTAAATGTCTTTCAGACTTTCAAACTGACACTGGGGACTGAAAGCCTGGACAGATGCCTCCAGAGCTCTCTTGTGAAGAAAGGCTTTTCCTACGACCAGGGTCTAGAATGGAGGCAGGTTGCCTTTATTACCACAGGGGAGGTGAGTGTCATCAACTGGGCAAAGGCATGGCAAGGTTCAAGCCATGTCTGTCAAAGCCAGTATGCTGATAAACCCTGCTTCTAGAGTTCCCAGTGCGGTGCTAAGGGCTGTCTACTCCCTGGACCTTCAGGCGTTGTCTCAAGGTCTAGGTTAGAAAGCCTTTTTGTCTCTATGGACCTTGAAGTGGAAGGCATCACCTTAGCTAGATGACAGTGCTAAGCATGAATCATGAAATGCTTGACTATTTTGAGAGATCACAGTGAGGTCACAGGCTCTAGTGTTGGAAGTGTCAGATGTGGCCTCCTGCAGGCACTGTACAAGGTCAGCCAAAGCACCAATATTCTGGCATTTTTAGCTTTATTACCTGAGGCACACATGCACTCTGGTCTTTACATCCCCACTTGTGTGATGTAGAACAGGGAATTGGGCTGGCAAATTTGGGTCAATCTCTTACTCTTTGGCATCCTAAGGGCCAGGTGCACCCATAGCAAGACGTTCATAAGGCAGAGATGACTAGCCATTGCCTCCTTGATACTTACAGTACCTGCAACAGATCCAGAACTACTCATCAGATGGCCCCAGAGGACTCACCACACCCAGCTGAAGGAGACTACAGAAGATAACAACAGATGGATCATCACCAGCTTCTCCAACTCCCTGAAGATAATGACTGACACAGGTCCTATGATAATGATTGTCCTAGTTTGTCTTTTTTTTTCTCCCCATGGAAAAGACCTAAACCTCCATGAGCCAGGACATTGGGTATGAGAATTAAGAAAGACTGGAACCAGAAAGAACAGAGTTAATCTATCCGTTGAGACCCTCCCAACCTTCCATGTAGATTTCTATAAAATATGGCATCCAGAGGCTACTGGGATATGGTTCATTCACTTCTGGGGAGAAGCACCCCCTGGGGCTGTGGGTCCACGAGTGAAGAGAAGGAACTCCAATCTCTCTAGCACTATGCTTGCCCTGATGACAACTCCTCAAGTTGCTAGAAGCCAGGAGAATAATATTGTGTTCGGTGGGGTTGCAAAATGGAGTCTTTCTGGGAGCACACTGATCATCCCATAGTCCTAGAAAGGAAATAATCATCACCTACCTATTGGCAATGCGATTTAATGTCCATAAAGGTTAAAGTGTGAAGAAAGCCAAAGATCATTATTTGGGAAGCCAGTAGAGCCTGGGGAGTCAGGTTATATCTAAATGTTCCTGATCCAGGCAGCAAATTCACTATCCGAAAGAAACTTGTGCCCAGAGTCATCTGGCCTATTGGCCCAAATTGATCCATCTTGGTACCCCAGAATATGATCCCCCTAAAGTGCCAAGCCCCCAAACTCCCATTTCTCCAGGAATTCCTCTGGTAACCTTAAAGATAAAAGTCCAGGAGGCAGTGGAAGCTGTCCCCACAGTGTTCAGGATGCTAGAAAGAGTGTATCAGTTCCTTAGCCATTCCCAGCCAGACATAGGTCAGCACTGCTGTCTGTGCCAGGGCCCCAAGCCCCCATATTATGCTGGGATTAGAACTCATGAAAGGAAAATTCCAATTCCAACACTGATAGCCATAAATGGGACCAACCTAAGCTCACTTTGAGGGACCTCCAAGAGAAGAGCATCTGTTTAATAATGTCACCTAGATACTTCTCATATGCAGATTCCTATAGCCATACACCACAGGTTAACTCCAGGAATGGCAATGGAATGTATTTCCAGACCCCAGAAGCTAATTGGCTCACCTGCACTAACAGCTGAACTAAGTATGCATCTTCTGAATTGCTTACACCGAAGGAGACCCCACTCCTTTGCATCTTGATATGTTATACTACAAGTGTTCATCTATAATGGAGAAGAAGGCAGGGTCCACCTAAATCTAGATTCTGGGCTTCCCTGTTGGTAGGGGCAGGCTCCACTGCCATTGGAAATTCTGCCCTAGTTATGGGGGATAAAATCTTTAAGGAACTCAGTATTCAAGCAGTCATAGGTCCAAGCCATCTAGAAGACTCTGATTCTCATCTGGAAGCCCAGTTATATTTCTTAGCTAAGGTGATTCTTCAGAATCAAAGAGGACTGGACTTCTTTATGAGATAAGGAGTTCTCTGCATGGCACTGGGAGGAACTGATTGTTTCTACGCTAATCAACCAGGGATAATTAGAAAAAGTTTAGCCATGGTCAGGAATAACATTCAAAAGAGAGATAGGAGATGTTGATAATCTAACAACTGGTACCAATCTTTGTTCTCCTGGTCACCCTAGTTAACTACTCCACTTATGGTCATTAATCCTTTTGCTCCCAGCACTCACTGTAGGACCCTGCTTGCTAAACTGCCTACATAGCTATGCAAAGCAGAGAATAAATTCTGTTAAATTACTAGTGCTAAGGATACAATATAACAATGTAAGCCCCTGCTCCTAGATGAGTCCACAATTTGGCTCATGCTCATAGATGCTTGTAGAACCAGTGGGGTATGTAGCAGGCTCCTAGACCTTAGGAAGCCTAGGATCTTAGCACAACTGACATCATGATGGAAATACCATTGAGACCTTGGAACCCAGCACATAGGCAGCAACACCAACCAAAATGAGAGCAAAGATGTAACCTAATCCATCAAAGTCATAGTTCTGCAAAAGCCCCTAAATGTACTAACCTTGCTTTTTGACTTCTGTAATTCTGCTTCTGGCTAACTGTTCTTGCTAAATGGAGTGTGCCATCCCACGATATGGTATTTGTGCTTAAAACCCACCCTGAGAAAGACTCGGGAATTCACGTGGGTCCTGAATACCCAGTGTAGTCACTGACCAGCTAATAAAGGCTTGAACCTGTGTCTGAGTGGTCTTCTCTGATGAATACCTCACAACATAATCTAGGGTTAATCCTGGGTATGCTACTTGTACCTGATAAATTCTAAAAAGACAAAGAATAAGAATTAAAAATAACTTCTCAGCATTCTGCTGCATCATTACTTAATTCTGTGATTTTTATCAGATTTGGAATGTTCCAGATTTGAGCAGATCAATAGCAGGTCAGCATACCTTGAACCCTGGGATATGTGCATGTGGTTTTTAGAAATGTTAGTAAGAACACACTCCCTCTGGATCATATTTGAGCTCACAGAATTTCTCAGAATACAAAACAGTTCAAGGTTGTACTTCATTGTCAAGGCTAGAAATACTTAAGTCCTCTATATACAGAACACATCTAGAAATAATTATGTTTTTCTTCTTTAAGTTGGTGTAGTGATATTAGTTGTGATTTTGCTGCTTTGCATATTAATTCTGTTCTCAGTGATAAGATTGTTCACCCAGTGGTTGCCAGTTTGTAGTTACTGTTCATTGTCTTCTTTTAGAACATGCCAGAAGCTTTTTGAAGCCAGAATTCTATCATCCTAAAAGTGAGGATTGGGGATGTTTCCCTTTGAAGCACTTCAGACAGGGGTGGGAGAAGGGTAAGAATCTTTCCCCTGGTCCATTTGCTGCTCTCCAGAAGAATGGGATTGTGTCATTAATGAACACTTTTGAGGGGCCAGTAGATACCATCCTCCCAGCCTACGCTGGGGAGGCAGGGAGAAGCAGTTGACTGCCTGTGATTCAAGGAAACCTACACATGCAGCTATTTCAAAGCTAGACAGCCATGAGGAGCATCCAGCCTCATCAGACCCAAACACTCTGAGAACCAAATCAATCGATTCCTTCTGGTTATATGTCTATTTTACTATGGACCATCATCACCCTCAAACATGTGGTGCTACAGAATTAGTGGTGGAAGAGTTTTTTTCCAGTGAACAGTCTTCAGACTTGGCTAACACAACCACCCCTGGCAGGTTGGACAGGCAACAACATATGATCTCACTGGAAAAGAGCCCTCAGACAAGAAGAAAGGGGAAGATCATACTGCATACCACCTCTCTGATGGCTTCAGAATGAAGCATGGCTCATGGCAGAGAGAAGCCCTGGGGTGATGGCTCTGTTCTTAGCAGTTGAGAAAGTTGTTACAAAGAGTATAAACAGAGAGTTGTGCAAAGGTACCTGACTGTGGGCCTCCAGTCAGAGCTCAGAGCCCACTAGGATGGAACTGCGGGGAAATGTGAGAGGATTTCAGTTAGTGTTGTTCTTTGGTAGGAAAGGTATTGGGAAACAGTGTGATTCCCATGGTAACTGAACCAAAGCTTTGCTTACAAGAGGAATGGAGGTGTTTGGAGTGAGGCACTCCATCCTTAACTCTGACATTCAAGAGAAGTGTGAAAGCAAACATATGCCCAGATAAGGTCACACAGCACCAACCTCAGAATAAGGTGAAAATATATCCTTTATTGTGTTCACCACTCAAGCAAAGTAACATAGGACAGGCATATAGCCAGGTAGATTTGAGCAACACTCCTCAAATGACAGCCAATAGAACAGACCTATGGAGATATCTGAAAGGAATCAAGTTATTATGAAAACACTTAACAGTTGTAACAAAATGATAAATTTGAAGAGATAAATAAAATGGAGGACAGGTATAGTGGCACTTGAATGTAATCTTAGTATTTATAAAATAGAGGCAGAAGGATAACACATTGAAGGCCAGCCTGGGCTACATAGTATGTTTCAGGCCAGACTGGAATACATAGTCATATCCCATATTAAATAAATAAGTAAGTAAATACAAACATTACAATTGAAAGCCACAGAAATCTGGAAGGTGGTTGATAGGATTAATAGAAATATCCTTATGAACCAAAGGGAAAATTAGTTAATTGGAAATGGGTAAGAAATAAAAGTCAGTGATTAGTATATAGATAGAACTACTAAGATGGCTCAGCAGGTAAAAGACTATATCACCAAGTCTGAGGAGCTGGGTTCAATTCCTAGACCCATATGGTGGGAGGAGAGAGTTGACTCCTACCGTTGTCCTATGACCTCCACATGCACCTGGGGCAAACGTGCACCCATACTCACACTACCCCACATACCCAAATAAGTAAGTAGGTTTAGCTAAAATATAGACAGATATAGTGATATAAAGCACACAGTGAGTATAAGGTAACTATGAAGCCAATGCACACAAGGACTCCAGAGAAGAATAAGGCAAAAGAAGTCTTGGGAAGTTCCAAGGCTAAGAACTTTCCAAATGGGATAAAAGATATCCATCCACAAGCTCAATATTCCAGAATTCCAATTAGGATAGCCACAAAGAAGATAGCTAGTGGAAACCGAATGCCAAGAAGAAAGCTTTTAAAAACATCAGAACCACTGTGGTTAATTTCTCAGCGAAACTGTGGAATTCAGAAGACAATGGTATTTTATATTAAAGATGTTTACAGAGAGGCTTGATAATAAGTTCTTCCAAAATGAAAGCAAAGAAAGGGAATCTTCAGATTCAAGACTAATGAAGAACTGGCACCAACAGGTCAGAACTAAGAGTGATCATCAAAGATTTCCTAATAAGAAGGAAAACTGGGGGCATAACTCAGAGAAGTGTGAAGAAATAGAGTACCTCCTAAACTCAACAGGAAAGTGATCATTTGACAAATAATATGAATATCTCATGAGATTTACTGTATGGGAGGGAGATAACTAGGTATAATAAATGATCATCTGTGCTCTCAGATGCATCCCATCCCTCAGAGTCACACAAAGATGAGAGTGGTTGTAGGCAAAGCTTTGCAAAGCTTCTGTTTCTGGGAAGCAGCTGGGCTACTATTAATGTCTTGTGTTAACCAGTCTAGAGTGTAGGCTATTAACTTATCATGCCAGATAAACAGGGTAGAAGAATGAGTAGCCAACTTGACACAGCACTGGAGAGGCAGGTGGATCTCTGTGAGTTTGAGGCCAGCCTGGTCTACAAAGTGAGTTCCAGGACAACCAGAGCCGTTACACAGGGAAACCCTGTTTCAAAAAACAAACAAACAAACAAACAAACAAACAAAAAAACCCAAACAGGGCCTGTTCCAGTGGATCTGACACCTTTATACCAATGCATGTAAGATAAAATAAAATAAATTATTTAAAAAACCCAAACAAACAAAAAGCAAACAAAGAAACAAAACAACATGGCACAGACCGAACCTGGATGTCCATGGCTTCCTAAGACTACAGAGTCCTATAACAAATGAGTTTAGTGGTTGAAAACAACAAGCATTTATTATCTGACAAATCTGGAGGGCAAGAGTCCAAAGAATTGAAGTGTTGGCAAGGCTGCCTTCCTATAAAGGCTCAGGAAAGAGTCTCTACCCTTGCCTTTCTACACTGTGGGGGCCACTAGCATCCTTGGCTCCTGGCCCACTTGGCACACCACTTCAACTAGTTTCCATGACTACAGATCTCCTTCTTTGAGAATGCCCTACTGCCTCTGTCGTAGGAGGACTCCTGTGCTTCCATTGGGCCTCCCCTACAATCTAAGACATCATTCCCATCACTGCATCCTTAATGTTATCATACCCACAAATTCCTCTATCATGTAGCTGGCATGATTTCCTGCTCAGGAACTACAGCATGGATCACACTCTATTCACAAAACCATAGAACTGAACATGGATGAAGTGAGCCTTCCCAGACTGGGTCCTCCTACAATATAATGACACTTCTTCAAAAGAGACAGTTTCCCAAATTCCAAAATGCGTTGGAAAGTAAGGCAGCCCCAAGTACATATCTAGACAGTTATAGTGTTTCACTAACCTGAAGTTCTTGACCTGGGTAATGTAAGAAAAGATTGCAGAGCACATCAGCATGAGGCCACAGCTGAATGTGAAAGGTTAGATAAAAAAAAAAATGAACCTGATCTATAAGTAGTGACCTAAAGTGAGTGGTTTACATAGTACCTGACCACTATCACACCAGCCAAGAAAGGGACAACAAATAGAAATTTTGAAAACTCCAACTGAAGTAGAGGGATGTGCGGTTGGATTTAACAACTACACTACATCATTGCAAAGGGACTCACAGGTTATCGGAGACCCTGTCCATTCCACAGTTCCCAGGAACCTAGGTGAAGTTGCTCAGTTTTTCTACCTATTATTGAAGCTGTCAGTTTACTACTTTCTAAATCCTATCTCTTCTATTTCATGATTAGCAACTGACTTATTTTTTATTTCTGTGGTGGTAGAAATTGAACTCATGACCTATGTTAGGCAAGATCTCTACCAGCCTTGTAGTTAGGCTTTTCAAGTCTGCTTTTAATGGCATTTTAGGCTAAAGTCCTTACATTAAAATTTATAACTAATGACAAAATGTCCCTAAGCTGTCCTTCCAAGCTTTATATTTAATGGTACCTAGAGATTACTACAACAGCAAAACCCACAGTTTTTCCATTGGGAACCAATAGATGAAGTAGAATTCCTATAATGAAACACAGAAAGAGTCACCATATGACAGCTGATTTTCTTGTTAGGTTAGCTTTTGTTCTCCTTTTACTATGTGAAAAAAAATTCTTAGCTCCAAGCTAAGCACCATTTGGGGGGACAAACACAAGTTTCCAAATTTGTTCTTTCTGTTTTCCTCATGAAGTCTCAGTCATCTTTCAACATCATGCCCAGGAGAAACTCCCTGCAAGGCATTCAGGTTGCTTTGTACACATTAAGTGGATGTCCTGTAGGGGGCTAGGTCTGAATAAGTCCATACTCCGACCTCACTTGTAATTCATTCAAGGGTGAGACTATGTCTCTGGATCTTTCTATCCTTGTATCCTGTACCATGTCTAGAATAGTGCACAATCCCTTTAATCAAATTCACATAACAACATTGGGGGAAAAAAGCAGAAATCATCTTAGTTTATTTTCCCTTTAATGCAAACGGCAGATAGCTCATTTGCAATATGGCCTTTCTCCAGTCCACCCTCCCCAAGACCATCCACATAATCACCTGTAGGGTGTACATTTCCACAGTTCATATCTGTGGAATAGACATTGTATGGCAGACAAGTGTTGGTCTTATAGTCTATATAAGGCACAGTTTCATATTGATATCCTTTTTGTTGTCTAGATTTAAAATGAAGAGCTGCTTGGTGTTCCTAAAAGGAGAAGGCTGTGTTGTGCTTCAAAATGAAATCAGTGGTAGTAGGTACACCTCCTTCAGTGACTCTAAGAAGAGCTGGTGGTAGTGAATTCATTGTCAAAGAATTAACAACATGTATTGGGCAGAGTGTTGTTAGGCAGAAACATACATAGCACTAGGGATGCTGTAGATAGTTTATGAAATGTAGTGATGCTTACAGATGCTTACAGCAATCGAACCTTGCATTTCTCTAAGGAGTGGTGGCTCTCAGTGTATTGCATGTGCAGAGCTACTTGCAAAGCACATTTACCATAGATTGTATGTTATTACACACCCAAGTAACATTTATAAACCCATAAAATGAAGTCTGTTCTTGCTACAAGTCATGCATTAGAAGGAGTTTTGATTTTTCACTGCCCTTGATGAGAAGAAAATCATTTTGAAATATTATTTTAAATGGACTAAGTATACCTAAGCCAATCTTTATGTTAGTGCTGGGCATGGAATCCATGGAGCTATACCATAGACACAGGCCAGACTTCTACATTAATTCTGAAGTGTCAAATACTATGCAATGTGATGTCTTAAAAAGCCTTAGCTGTGCTGTCAACTTTGGAAAAAAGTATCCCAGTTTATCGTGTTCAGTTGGCATTGTACAAAAATTAACAGCCATATTGGTCTAGAAATGTTGACCTTAATTTTTTTCCATTTGTACAGGGGTAATGCACTGTACTAAATATGTAAGGTCTTAAAAAAAAAAAAGAAGGGATTTTGAGAGCCCATCCCATATGAAGGGATGCTCTCTTGACCTGGACACATGGGGAAGGGCCTAGGCCTGGCCCAGGATGATGTGGTAGACTTTAGGGAGCCCCTTTTGAGGGCTTTACCCTGCCTGGGGAATGGAGGGGGGATGGCTAGGGGAAGATGGGATGTTGGGGGGAGGGGATGGAGAGGGAGAAGGGATTGGCATCTGAAGCAAGCTTGTTCCTAATTTGAACTAATAAAATAAAATAAAAAAATTTTAAAAGCCCATTCAAAGTTCATAATGAGCTAATTAGTTGATATGCTGACTTTATATATTTTGTAAAGAAGACTGGAACTCAAGTTCTGCATGTGCTTAAATTAAATGTGAGCCCAGGCCTGATCAATGGTCCTGTGGCTAGAGACACAGCTAAGTTCAATACACTTTCCTAGTATGTGTGAGGCTACAAGTTCAAATTCCAGCAAAACACACACACACACACACACACACACACACACACACACACACACACACACACACACACACACACACACACACACACACACACACCACACACACACACACCAATGAAACATGTTTATTTTACGATTGTGTGAGACAAAAGCAGGGAAAGTGCCTGCCCTAGCCCAAGCATGCAGTGGGCTTCCTGTCCTGTCACTTCCTCACTCCACACAAGGATATGTTGTGTCATCAAAGCAGCTATGATTCCATCCTCCCTCCAAAAGAAACAAAGTCAACGAGGCCCAATTTTATTCCCTACAAAGTTTATGAATATATCAGATCTTTTCTCTTTCAAAGTGTAGGGGAAAAGTTTCTAAAATGAGAGAACTATCTTCAAATATGACATTATTTTCAAAAATTGTGTCTGAAATTCTATGAAAGAGCAATTTCAATCTCTAAGAACAATTTATATTGACACTTGATTTTGAGACCTGTCACAGTTGGAGAGACACCACATAAAGACACATTCTTCTAAAACAGGAGTAAGCCTCTACTCTGGTTACTGTAACTAAACCAAGAAGCTTGCTTTTTATGCCTGTCTATAAGCTGTGCTCAGTTTTACTGAAATTTAGCTAGCCAGCTTCCACCTTTATGAAATGCCATGGTAAATTACTCATACAATAAGATCTCTTATGTGCATTATATATGTGTAGAATGTGTGTGTGTGTGTGTGTGTGTGTGTGTGTGTGTGTGTGTGTGTGTGTTTCTGTGTAGCAATTAACCAGTCCCCTATATGCATGTAACAAATGGAATCAAAACTATAGGTTTTGACTTAACCTTTGATAATTTTAAATTTCCATTACTAATTTTTGTTAGCAATTCAAAAAAGTGTACATGTGAGCATTTTAAATAGTTTACATACCACTCATCAAAATCATTAAAAAAACATTTTTAAAGATAACAAAGAATTATACTTTTTCAAAATGTTCCTTTTAAGATGAGTCTTTCTCATTAATTATTACTACTTAATTTTTGCTTTGCAGCAAGAATAAGTGTTATTTTTTTCAAAAATATCTGCTGTTTCTGTACTCCACTACTGTTATCGATTAACAGCAATTTTGGGGCGTGTGTCTTTTCAAAAAAGAAAACACACAGCTCAGCTTTAAGACTAGCATCTCTGTGGCATTCTTACTGTGTTACAATGACCAGACCTTTGGGTGGCACTGGTGATTTTCTACAGTTGTGTCCTCTTTTGTTACAAAGTCTAAAACATTGCAGAGGAGCCCACACAGCCACTATGAAGGCCCAGTAATTATCCACAATAGACCAACAGTAAAGCCAATGGAAGAATGAAGATTCCCTGGTCATGCTTTCCTTTTCATTTTTGTTTTGTTTTGTTCTCCCCCTACCCCCCGAACACCATGCTGAACGCCTGGATGACATTGAAAAAGGAGAAGCATTTATACCTGTGTATATATTTTATTCTAGAAAAACAACAACAGATTTGCTGGTTTTGCTACAAATAATCTTTCTCGGACTCCCTGTGTCAATGCCTGGAGTCCTGCACCTATGATCATACCCCAGGGGCTTACTCTATAATAGACCAGCTGATCATTTAGGAGCATGTGGGATGCTGAGAAACAAACCTGGTTTGTGATCTCCGGTGTTGATCTTGTGAATAAGAAACATGAAGAATGATTAAATCTATATGATTTTACAATCCTCAGTGTTATATGAACACGTATATATAATTTGCTAACAGCACTCACATATCTCTTGCCTAGTTCAGTGTCTACAGACTTAGATTTTAACCCCAAAGTTGCTGTTTCAAGATCTTTCTCTTTCCCTCTCTCCATATGTATATATGCATATATATGTATATATATATATATATCATAAGTCATAAACCTGAGATTAGTGTTGATTAGATTAACTGTTGCAGCATTAATTCAGACGTCTGCCTTTTCCCTCCTCAATTCTGACCTTCCCCCTCATTCCTAATCAGCCTTCATGGTCACAGATCACTGGTGTCATAGACAGTGCTTGCTAGTTATGTTCTGACTATCCATACTGGGTTCTCACAGTTGTGGTCATTGCTATGCCCTGAGCAATACATTTAAAACACACAGACCTTGGATCTGGCAGTCATTTCTTTCTTCAAGCCTCTGCAGTCTGATTACCTCAGTTTTAGACCTTGGCAGAACTGTTTCATGTGCTATGCCCAAAGTTAAGCATTATATGGCCTGAGGATGCAGAGATATCCCTTGAAGGTGTCCCTGTATATTTTCTATGTGGGTTAGCTCATCTGAGCCTGTCTCTTTTATGAAGGGTTAGGGTTAGGTCAAGGTCACATTTGGGGTTAGGGTTAGATGTAACAAAATGCTCTAGATGTTTTGTACAACACTGTACAATACCCTGTATAGGACTTCCTTTATGCTGGAAAACTTCCAGTACAACACCACAGAACTTCCTGTATTACAATGTAAAACTACCTAGACAACTGTAGGACTTCTTGCATAACAATGCAGAACTTCCTGGATAAGCTGTAGAACCTCCTGTACTACAATGTAGAACTACCTAGATAGCTCCAGAACTTATTGCACAACACTGGAGAACTTCCTAGATAGCTGCAGAACTTCCTGTACAATACTACAGAACTTCCTAGATATCTGTAGAACTTCCTGTACAACACTGGAGAACTTCCTAGATAGCTGTACAGCTTCCTATATAACAACAAAGAACTACCTAGGTAGCTTTGGAAGTTTCTGTATAGCACTGAAAAATGTTCATACACTGTTACAGGAAGAACATGATGAAATAGAGTTGGTGCTCTACTGAAAACTCCACCTCTACTGACTAGTACTGATAATACTGAAAGTTGCTATACATGCTACTGGAGGAGAAAAATAATCACCAATCTCACTGAACTACAAACCCTGTGAGCTACAATAAAAGCCTTCTGACAGATATGCCCATAGTCCAATAGTGGCATGAAAGTAAGGAGAATAACCAACCACTTCTCAAAATTGGATTTAATGCTTGTTCCATGAGATCAAGCCAATACCTGATGCTGTTGACCAGGCCAAGAATCTGAGACTAGATAGGTCACGAGCCCTAGGGGAAAACCTACTACTATTACTCTGCTAAGTGAACATAGCAGCAAAACAACTCTTAATGATGTATTGTTATACCCATAGATCAGAACACTGCTCAACCCCCATCAAATAAGCTTCTTCTTCCACTAGATGGTAGCTAACACAGAAACCCACCACTGAAGACTGTATTGAAATTGAGAGACTTGAGCACTCAGTCACAAATGGGATGTCTATATCATGCTCCGGAGTCCCATCAAAGCTTGGGGATCCATGTGGAAGAGGGAACAGACATTGTAAGAGCCAGAGGTGATGGGGGACTTCAAAGAAACTGTGTCTTCCAGAAAAATCAAGGCAGATGCACATACAAATTCACAGAGACTGTGACAGCATGCACAGATCTGTACAAGTTCAAGCCAGACAGACTCTCAGCAGGACAAAGTGGAAGTGGGCACAAAAATCTCACCCCTAGCCAAGAAGTGATTCACAATTGATAACTTCAGGGAGAGGGAAAATCAGTTTTATTCAACAGAGTGTCATTGAGTAGCACATCAACCACACTCCTGAGCAAACCCCATGGTTTGAGGGATGTGTGTGTGTGTGTGTGTGTGTGTGTGTGTGTGTGTGTGTGTGTGTTTTAAGAGAGAGAAAGAACATGAAGTTGGGTGGTTAAGAGGTGAGGAAGGGATCTGAGAGTATTTTGGGGATATGATCAAATATATTGTATGAAATTCTCAAGAATAAATGGAGATATACAACAAACAAACAGAGTCAGACTTTAAGAAAGATGGAAAAAAGAAAGTGGATTTATTTCTCATACATATATATTATTATGCTTTTTCTTCCCTACTGTCCTCTGCTTCTCAACCTTCTGGTAGTTTCCCCTCCTCGGAGTAGTTTTGTCTTCTTTTTCATAACATACATTCCATAACTCTTGTTTCCCCTCCTTTCTCCTTAGTCCACTTCTTTCCTCCTGGTCCTCTTTCTATTTTCATGTCTACACACACACACACACACACACACACACACACACACACACACACACACGAGCATGTGCAAATCTCTTTATAAGGATTATGAGAACATTCTGTAGATAATTCGGGGTGTGTTTCCTAATCTCTTAGGGGAATGTAGAACAGTCCCAGTTCCCACTGAACATCATAAATAATGAAGAACAGTATCTACTCAGCTCATCATAGAACATATGCTTTGCTGTTGGATGATGTTTAAATGAGAGGCAATCCTCTGCTCGTCCTACTTTGTCAGCTCCTCTGGATTCTGAAGACCACTTGCTTGCACTTGAGACAAGCTCTTCTCTTGATTTCTGGTTGCAGCTTTCCTGTTCTCCTTTCACTGCAGGTGTAGCTCTTCCTCTGGTTTTCAGCTGCCTCCCCTATGACCTGGTTGCAGAGGCTGTGAAGCTCAGCCGACAGACCCTATGTCCTCTGTACTCCATGTTTGTTTCTGATTACACCTCTACATGGATGACACATGAAAGCATCTCTACAGTCCTAAGTTCACCTCTGAACTTGGACTCCTGCATTTACTTTCTGCTTAGCATGTGTACTTGGATTCTTGAGGATTTAAACTTTCTTTGACCATAGTAGAAACAAAAAGACATGTATGTCTTTGCACAATTTTGAAGACGCTCCTGTAAGATGAGCTCCTTCCAATAGAGTCACTGAGGCAAAGGGTGTTCTCACCTTGGCTGGTCTTATAATGAAGGACCAAAAGTGCCATACCAGCCTGAATGCCCTTGAGAAGTAGAAATACCTGGTTTGAGATACTTAAATAATCTGTGGTTGATAAAGGAGAAATGGTAATACAGCGGACACCATCAGTTCAACACCCACACTCAGTAGGCAGGGCACTGTGTGTTTTCAATGAGGATCTGTCTCTATTTGTGTCTGTAAATGCTATATATAAACCCTCTGAACGTCACACATACACAGGATGGACACCAACACAGACAACTCTGATAATATACAGCCAGAGGGAATTTGAACCCTTGTGTGTCTACTCCACAGCATTCATCCTCTTGCCACATGTGAAATCTTACCTAGAATAAAACTATGGACAAGTAGAGAGGTCATGGGAATAAGTATAGGTATGGCGAAGTATACAGGAGCAAAGCATCACATATATGATATTACACACACACACACACACACACACACACACACACACACACACACCAGAGGAGCTGACAAAGTAGGACGAGCAGAGGATTGCCTCATTTATACACCATCCCACAGTAAAGCATATGTTCTGTGTGTGTGTGTGTGTGTGTGTGTGTGTGTGTGTGTGTGTGTGTGTGTGTGTATGAAAATGTCATAAAGAAGCCTGCAGGTTTATATAATTAATATACACTAATAAAAAATACAATAAAGTCATGTTTGGTAATTTATAATGTATAAATCCCTTTGGAGAAAAAACAACTTGTTCTAAGTCCCTGCTTTGATTAAGGAGGGAGCTGTAGGGAATTTTCACAACCCTGTTTAACCATTCATTTACATCCGAGTGCTGACTGCAAACCAATCCCTTCACTTTTCACTTAGGACACTCAGCATCTTCCCTGACTTGTCAGTAGATGGTACTTTGTGGTTCATTTGGCTACCCTTCTCCTCTGTGATGGGTGAGTGTTCAGTTGAAAAATCAGCTGCCAGTCAACTTTCTTTTATGAATAAACTTATTTGTAGAGGTGGGTGAAGATAGCCAGAAGTCCAGTGAGCTAACCCTAACCCATCAGCAGCTGCTTTTTCTTTCCTTGGCAATTGAAAGGTACCGTGTTATTTTGCTGACAGGGATTTATCTCACAGTCTGCTTCCTAAAACTAAGTCATCACTAAGCTTGCTATGCAAACCATGTGGCCCTTCCTGGAGGATTTACTGAGAAGCAGAGTCCAGAAGTACAGCTGTAGTATGTGAGCAGAATCTCTTCATTGAGTGGCTATTTATTTATGTGTCTCAATGAAATGTGATGGTAATGCTAGAAACTTCTTAGTGCATCCATGGCCACCAACAAGCTCATGCCTGAGAAGTCACATATGACAGGAACAGCCAGCTCCTGCCCAACAGCAGGCTGTGGGAAGTCCCCTTCCAGCCATAGCCGCAGGAAGGAGGACCCCACAGGTAGCAAATCTGACATCCTGAAATGGCCTGTGGCTGTCACTCAGCAGGCTGCTCACTGTGCTGATGGACTCCACCATGGAAGCCATTGTCCCTGACAGACCTTTGAGTCATTGCTATTTGCATAATGTCAAGACTTATGGAAGATGGGAACCTGGTAAATTCCTCCTGGGATCTTCCTGTGTGCAGAAATGACAGTCATGGCTAGAGGGGAGTCAGGCTTCACTAAACATTATTATAAAATAAACTTTCTATGCACAGACATGTCCTAGGGTTCTGGACACCCAGGGGACGTAGAGAAGTTACCCCCATGCCAGTGAAGACAGCACATGGAGAAGTGCTCTCAAATACACAGAGACTATAAGAAGGAACTGAGGCTAAATCCTTCAAGCCTTCCCAGCCGAAGCCCAGATTTGTTATTTCCTCTGCCTTCTGTTTTGGTTCTTCCAGAGCTAGTGAGTCAGATGGGGAGAGAAATACAACAGTTAAATATTCAAGCATGAGAGAAAATGCCACACCACAAGAGAGGACATGAGAGACCTTCACTGTCATCTATATATTCTTCCACCCATTTGGTTTTTTCCCCCATCTGTCTGTCTGACTGTCTACCATTTACTAATTTATAAGACATACAAGACTGAGTGAGCCATGGCTTACACTATCCCAGGCTTGTTGGGGAAATGGTTTTCACAAAAATAGACAATGACTCCTTTTTTTTATTTTGATATAGGATTTCATTATATAGCCCAGGCTGGACTTGAACTCACTCTTAGTTCTTCTGCCTCAGCCTCCCAGATGCTGGGATTAAAAGTATCTGCTACCATGCCCAGAGAGTGACAACTGTTTTCAGGATCACTGAGTTTCTACATACATGCTCTGACCACTCATTGCTGCTGACCATAGTCACAGTCTGCCTGCTTTGTTTGGTTCTCCAGATCCTGATTTTGTTAGATCTGAAAAGTCAGCAGAACAAGCCACTGGTCACAGCAGCCCTCAGAGTGACACACATCTTCTGCCTGAACCAGAAACACTGAAAATTGATTTCATAAATTTTCCACAATCTTGAAATTTTCCTATGATAGAGGACACAGCGTTGAACATTCAGTAAGACCCATACTTCTATGGGTTGTTTCTGTGAAAGGGAAAGGGAAGAATGCATTCAGCCCAGGACCTACTGTATTTGGGATGGAATGTCTTCAGCCTGAGACCTGTTGGGTGTGAGATGGGGATATTCTATGATGCAGATAGATTGTATTTAGAAGGAAGCAGCTATAACAGCAAGAAAGAGAGAGATGGGCATTTATGGAGGACTGTAAGGGCAGAGAGCATCCCTACTCTTGATCAGCAGGCTCCAATCCCCCTGGTGTTAGTATGGGAACATAGAAGAATCAGTGCAGTGTCTCTGAGCATATGAGCCTCCTGCCTCTTGCCAGCTGTACATTGTGCTTCTGAGGTCAATGCTCCATGGAAGCACACTGGGCTTGGAGTCAGAGCAGCCACCCGCTCTTCAGTTTCCCAAGTGCATGCAGCTGCAAAAGGGGTGGAAAGGATGCTGAGGGCTGTTATGAACACGTGGACACTACATGGGCTTAGCCTGTCATGACTATGTCCAGAGCTAGGCAATGCACCTATGTGGGAAGGACATACTGAGTTTTTCATGTGACTTATGTTCAGTGATTTTCACTGGGCAATGTGACAGGCTTTTAGGCTCTTTGCTATGAAGGTGAAGCAGGAAGGGTGTGGTCAGTGCTGGGGAGGGGTGAGGTCAGCAGGGAATCATGGTCAGTAGAGGGGGATGTGGTCAATAGTGAAGAGAAGCATAGCTGGTAGTGGTGAGGAAGGATGTGACCAATATTGCAGAGAGGTGTGAACAGTGTTAGGTCAGGGCATGGTCAGTAGTGATAAGTGACACGGTCAGGACTGAGGAGGAGCATGGTCAGTGGTTGTCCTAGGGTTTCTATTGCTGTGAAGAGACACCATTGACCACAGAAATTCTTATTTAAAAGAGAAACATTTAATTGGGGGGCTTACTGTTCAGAGGTTCAGTCTATTAGCATTATGCAAGCAGGAAGACATGGTGCTGGAGAGGTAATTGAGAGTTCTATATCTTTTGTAGGCAACAGGAAGTGAACTGTCTTGCTGAGCATGACTTGAGCACATGAGACCTCAAAGCCTGCCTCCACAGTGACACAGTTCCTCCAATAAGACCATGCCCACTCTAACAAGGCCACATGTCCTAATAGTCACACCCTTTGGGGGGCTATCTTCTTTCAAACCACCACAGTGGTGATGAGGGCCATGATCAGGGTATAGAAGGGTCATCTTCAGGGGTAATAAGGGGCATAGTCAATAGTGATGAGGGACATGTCAGGGCTGAGATGACAGATAGACATAAATTAAGATTCCCCAGCTATTACTGCCACCCATGACTGTGGTTTCAGTTTCTTTATGCTTGGCCATCTTTCCCTTGTCTCTACTCCACCTCTGGACTGATATTTCTCTTTAATCCCTGTATTCTGTCTCTGCTGGCCCTGTGGAGTGCCTCTGTTTGAAAAGGAGTAAGGTTGGACATAGCATGAAGCATCCTTGGGCTTATAGATGCAAAGGGGCTGCAGAGGGTACTCTGAATATCACCTTTTAGGCAGTCCTTCAATATTGCAGATGGTCAGCAAATTTTCTTAAGGAGGCAGGGCTTATTTTTTTTTTGTACCAATTTCAGTGGCTTCACTTCTCAGGGTAAGGTGGGTAGAACTGAGAAGCACCCATCATGGTGACCAGGAAGTGAAGAGAGTGCAGGAAGCCTGTACTCAACATGGTCCATCCAGTGGCCCCTACTGAAATGACTGTGCCCCCACATTCAGGGCAAGTTTGACTGTTATTCAAACCTCTCTCAAAGCCCTTAGACACACCCAGAGGTGCTTTGCTGATGTTCTAGGCACTTCTCATGCAATCTAGTTTGACAATAAACATTCACCACCACAAAACCCAGAGCCCATCCTTGTCAAGTTGACATTTAGTAACATTTCTGAGTGAGTTAGTTAGTACTTTTTAGTTCTTTTTAGGTTCTACGGTTTACACCTGGAGAGTCTTGGAGAAAGTCCTTGTTCCTCAGATCTAGGCCTTCCTGGGGTCCTAAGAACAGTTTGTAGGTCAAGATTTGACTTAATCCTAACTCTGGGTTCAGTTCTTTCCCCTGGGTATCTCTCTCTTTCTCATTGGTTCACAAAGTCAGTAGCACCTATACATGCTGGGGTTTGGGTTAGGTGGGTGTGGGTTCCCCTAGGATGCATGTGTTGGGTCAACACTCTTAACCTGCTGGTACCTTAAAGTAGAGTGTAGAAGGAAATGATTGCATCATTCAGAATACAAGCCTCAGGGAAAAAAAGTAATGCTGATCCTGTGGGTTACAGCTAGCTCCTATGACAGTGGATTTTTATAGAAAAAGCAAGCCATACCACAAGCCTCTCATGATTCCTGTCTGATGGCTCTGGGATTTTCTTCCCATCTCCCAGGCTCTGTCTGAAATCCATCCACCTGAGGCTGACACATGAGCACACTGCTCTTGGACTTTAACTTACAGTACTGGGAGATAAATAAGCCTATTTTCTTTAGGAAAGTATCCAGACTTTGCTCTTTTGTTATAGCAACAAAAATGGACTCAGACAGTGTAATGTGACAAACAAACCCAGG
Source organism: Cricetulus griseus (assembly GCF_003668045.3). Classification (NCBI taxonomy): domain Eukaryota; kingdom Metazoa; phylum Chordata; class Mammalia; order Rodentia; family Cricetidae; genus Cricetulus; species Cricetulus griseus. The sequence goes on along the minus strand of NC_048600.1, from coordinate 31,690,968 downwards.
ATCAGGGAATCATTCTCAGAGACTGGGGGGTGGAGGTGAGGAAAGACCTCAGTAAGAAGAGAAGAAATTTAATTTCTCTTAGATCAATTGTATATTACAATGAATACTGCTAAGAGCTTTACACATTTCAATGGTGCTGAGAGATTCAAGTTTAATATTCTCATCATAAAAATGTTAAATACATGGCATGGCATTAGCTAGCTTTATTTTATCATCCTACATCCTTAAATTCATTATAGCACCGGTCACCTCATCAATATATACAACTACAATTTGTCGATATGAACACCTTGTTAAACAACCAGACAAGAAAGCATGGCTGTCTCACCACTCTGATGTATTTCTTTTTCTACCTAAGTGAGACCCAGCTTGTCAGTTCTCACCACTGTCTCCTGAGCTCTTGTGGAGTTCTGTTCAGAAAGTCCTTGCCTACTTTCTCAGAAGATGAAATACAAATGGCCAAAAAACAAAACGAAACAAAAAACAAATCAAAACAATTACTACATCCCCTCTTTCTTTGATCATAATGACTACCAGTTAAGAAACAACAACAAATGCTGGTGAGAACTGGAGCTGGGGTGGGGGAGGGGCAATCCTTTCATACGCATGGTGAGAGGGCTTCCTAGTGCCCTCACTGTGGAAATCAGTATGGAGATTCCTCACACAGCTTAATGAAACACTCTGTAGTGATGGGGGAAGTCCTTCTTATATGTTTCTCTTATTGATTGGTGAATAAAACACTGTTGATCAATAAGGCAGGAAGATAGGTTGCACTAGGATAAGGAGAATTCTTGGAAACGTAGGGAGACGGGGCCCACCAGAGAGTCTCAGAGTCTCAATGCTGAAGGATTAACAACATGCCAGGGCATTACCTGGTAAGCCACAACCTCAAGGCAATATATAGATTGATAGAAATGGGTTAATAATTAAGACAGAGCTAGCCAATAAAAAGCCCTAGTCATTGGCCAACTAGCTTCATAATTAATATGAGTCCTAGTATGTTTATTTTGGGGCTCAAGTATGGCGGTACCTGCCAGGTCAAGAAGCCCCCGAAACACTGTAGTCTACCTGTACCATCTCCAGAGGAATTCGAGTCAGCATAGCACAGAGATGGTGGCACACCCATGACTACTGCATCATCATTCCCATCACCTAAGACACGGCACCGGCCTCGTGCTGTCAACAAGTTGGTGGATAAAGAAAGCACAGTAGCCAGGCGTTGGTGGCACACACCTTTAATCTCAGCACTCCAGACACAGAGGTAGGCAGATGTCTGTGAGTTTGAGGCTCTGGTATACAGAGCAAGTTCCAGGACAGCCTCCAAAACAATACAGAGAAATACTGTCTCAAAAATAAAATAAATGAAAGAAAGAAAGAAAGAAAGAAAGCACAGTATATGCACAGTGGATTTTTATGCAACAACAAAAAAGGACATCTAGTCCTGGATGGAACCATTCATTATATTAAGACTCTTCCCCACAAGACAAACAAACAAAAACCAGGGCCAAAAAAATTAGAATGGAGAGTAGGATAGGTAGGAAAGGGGCTTGCTGGAAAAGGGATAAGAGAAGATAATGGAGGACCAATATGATCAAAGTATGAATCCATTACTTTGTTATATATATCTATATCTATCTATCTATCTATCTATCTATCTATCTATCTACATATATATATATATATATATATATATATATATATATATATATACAGGGCTAAAATAAAGCATAGGAAAAAACGAAGTTGCTGGGGTGGGGTCATATTAACCACAAGAGCAGTTGCCTCCTACCACCCCCTCCCTAAAGACAAAACAAGATAGGGACAGAGGGGACACAGGCAGGGGTGCCTCCTTCCCTGAGGACAGCACAAGTTGAACTACAGGAGATGAGGCCTGCTTATTGGCCCCAGTCCTGCAGATGGAGGAAACACAGATGGTGAAGTGATGGGTCTCAACAGCTTTGTGGTCCTTCCTTGTACCTCTGAGTTGCTTGCTGTGGCTCCTGAAGGTTTTCTCTGCCCCATGGTCCTGGAGTGGGCCGGGATGACTTCAGAGCCTGAACACATTGCTTAACCCATGATGTGGAAAGAGAAAAGTGATGGTCTCAGGTAGACACAGATGAACAAGCAGAATTCAACTTGCTTTGTGGGGGTGATTTGAGAGGAGAGCAGGACCAGCCATGCAGGTGCATAGAAGAGACATGAATATTGTCCTGTGGAATAGAAGTCCACAGAAGACTACAAAGGAGACCTAGAACTCACAGCCCCTTGGTGCATCAGTGAAATGGCATTTTGCCTATCATGAAGTATTTGTGTGGCTGGAGAGATAGCTCGGTGTTTGAGAGTACTGGCTGTTCTTCTAGAGGACTTGGGTTCATTTCCTAGCACCCATATGACTTATAATTGCATACAACTACAGTTCCAGTGGATCCAATGTCGCCTTCTAGCTTCCTCAGGCACTCACGCAGGCAAAACCCACATGCATAAAAATGAAATTTTTGAAAAAAATAGTATTGGGGACAAGAGGCGTGATAGTCACTGATGAAAAACATTCTCATTATGCAGTGTGTGTGTGTATAAGTTTCCTTTACACAAGGCCATGTCAGGGCTGGAGGGACAGGGAACCCAAACCGAGAGGCATGCTTGCCTCTCCTGCCTGAGCCTGTGCCTATTTTATGAGATAGGATGTAAACTCAAATTGCTATGAAAATCTCTTCTGTAGGTTTTAAATGGCAACTTGCCCTTATATATCAGGTCAAAAGCTGCATTTGTGACACACAGGGACATATCTGTCTCCTCAATGCTCACTTGTCTTTCTATTCCCTGCAAATGAGAATTGCATGTGTAGAAAATAAAGGGAACATAACTCACACATGCGGCTGCTTCCTAGGCCATTTCAATTAAAAATAATAGTGTTGGATGGGTTTGTAATTTCACAGTTGTCTTGGCTTTCCTGCTCTGAAGAAATAAAAGGAAGAGGCACCAATGAGGGTCTGCAGATCAAGGCACTAAAGACAGAGCCTCATGTCCTGAATTCCAAGATCACTGTCAAATGGGTGTCTCGGGCGATGTGTTTACAGTGGGGGCAGACATTGAAAAGTTTGAGAGATCATTTTTAGGTTTACCACATGTGGCTCTGCTGATCATTATGCTGGGGGTGAGATTATAGATGAAGAGGAATTGAAGAGGTTGGTGGGAGGAATTTGTATTGCCCCAGACACACTCCTGGGATCTCACCCGTCAAGGGTCTACTTCTGTGTGTTACTTTTCAGGAAGCAGTGGGGGGACCAGGGCTGCAGAATGTCATTGCTAGACACTTCAGATCCAGACTACTACATAGACTTTAAGTGCTCATCTTAACATGACAATGCAGTGAAGGTTCAGCTGCATCCTCCCTCTGAGGCTCTGGCCTCAGGCTCTGGCTCCCTCTGTCTGCAGCCCTGATCATTTGCCTGACTCTTTCTGTTGGCTTCAACCTTTTCTGTAGTTCACTCATCCCTCTGCCTCTTCCTTGGCCCAAGGTCTGCCCTTTCACATGTTTGCTAGAATCTAACAACTCTCTTTTTTTTCCTACTTTCTCCTGGCAACTTATATCTCCACTCCAGGTCTCCCCATCCTTGGCCTTGACCTCACTGGCATTGTGTCCACATTGAAAAACTTCTTAGGTCTTCTTTCCAGTTGACTGCTTTTATCTTATAGCTTAGTCTTCTGCAGTTCTCTGATTGATTAGTGTGTCTACCTAGACCCCCATCCCTGCACTAGACCCACCGAAGCCATGCCAATAGATTTGAACCTTCGATAACTGGCTTGTTTCCATGGTAATATTATACACCGATATCCCTTACACTCATCATTTTGATAATGAGCACCCTTCACTCTCTTGTCATCCTTTCTTTTTTAAAAAAAATTAATTTATTAGCTGATACTCATCGTACAAATCAATGTGTTTCCTCAAGGCATCTTTGCCTGAGTGTGTAATTGTTTTATCTACATTCTCCCCTATGATCATCCTTATAACTTTCCCACTAGTCTCCTTCAACAGTCCCTTTCTTCTTTCAGTGTGTGTGTGTGTGTGTGTGTGTGTGTGTGTGTGTGTGTGTAAAATGTAGGTACCACATATGAGAGAAAACATGACTATTAGTCTTTCTGTGTCTGATTTATTTCACTTAGCATGATAATGTATAGTTCCATGTATGTCGCTGAAAATGAAATAATTTTGTTATTTGCTAGTTCCATAGTCACATTCAATATTCATATAGTCCCAATTAGTATTCACCATGCTATGCCTTTTTCTTTATCCTAGTCTTGGGGGATCTGGAATTACAGTAAGCATCAGGATGGATGGAGCACTGTGAGACCAGCCCTGTGTGACCATGACCACACCTCACTGCCATATTGAACCTGGTTACTGGCCATGCAAAATGAGCGGCAAACAGATGTTTTCTACTTGGATGTTAGTTTACTTGTTAATGCATGACAGAAACAAGTTACTTCAGTACCAAGAAGGGAAAGGCACTTGTTATTTCCATGATACAACCATACCAGCTCTTCACTGTGGCATTCAGAACCACCTGAAGGTAGCATATGCCAGGTAAGAAGCCTGTCAAATCCATGCATACGTCCGCATATATTCTGAGGGGGAAAGGGAGGTGGTACCTTTCCTAGGATGCCATTATTTCTTACTTTGTGAACATTTTGTTTTCAGAATTATATTCCTTTATATTCTGCATTCTTGCTGTAACGTATATCAGTAGCAGGTAAAACTATTTCAATTCCCCAGTCAAGAAATTAAGAAACATTGAAGAAATTTTAAAGAAACTGAGTGTTAAAGATCTTTGTGGAGTGCCTGCAGCCACTGAAACAAGATGAGAGTGTGCTAGACAGGAATGTCTTCATCCTAGGTGGGGAAAGTGGGGATTGCCCTTGTGGTGTCACTTTCAGGTGTCTGTGTATGCAATGCTGAGACAGAGGATGGAGGGAGTCGTGTCTGTTCCCATCACCAATTCCATCCTTCCTATGGGATGGCTTGGCAGTCCAAACTCCAGCTACACAACAAAAAAGGTAAGAAGCAACCTACAGAAGTAGCCTACTGAGAGAATTAGCTGTATTGTGTATGGGATCCAGGAGGGGAAAGAACCAACCAAAGACAAGGCAGGGGCCTGTGGGTCTGCTCCCTTTCCACAGGCTTCAGATAGCCCCATGTGGTGGTTTGAATAGGTATGCCCCCCATAGACTCATGTGTTTGAATGCTTGGCACACAGGGAGTTACAGTATTAGGAGGTACAGCCTTGTTGGAATATGTGTGGCCTTGTTGGAGGAAATGTGTCACTGTGAGGGTGGGCTTTGAGGTCTCATGCTCAAGCCACACCCAGTGTGGCATGCAATTTCCTTGTGCTGCCTGTGGATCAAAATGTAGAACTCTCTCAGTTCCTTCTCCAGCATCATGTCTGCCTGTATGCTGTCATGCTTCTTCTGTGATGATAATGGACTAAACCTCTGAAACTGTTAAGTTTTCCTTTATAAGAGTTGCTGTGGTCATGGCATTTCTTCACAGCAATAGAAACCACAACTAAGGGCCAGGTGGTGGTGGCGCTCACCTTTAATCCCAGCACCTGGGAGGCAGAGGCAGGCGGATCTCTGTAAGTTCGAGGCCAGCCTGGTCTACAGAGCGAGTTCCAGGACAGGCTCCAAAGCTATAGAGAAACCCTGTCTCCAAACAAACAAACAAACAAACAAAAACAGAAAAACAGAAGAAAAATAGAAACCCCAACTAAGACATCCCAAGAGGACAGCACCTTTGAGCTTTCAGCTCTGGATTTTCTCCTGCTGCTTGGCAGATGAAGGGGTAGGGCAGAGGGGGGATGGCATTCCTAGCACAAGACAGTCACCTAAATGTGGATGTGGGCACAGATCACAGAAGGGAAAACAAGGCATAGCATTATACAAGTATAAGGTGGGATCTATTTCTCTTTGTTCTTCTGTGGTGTAATAATACCACATACTTATATCACATAGAGGGTTCTTAGGTAGCACCTGAGTTTTACAAACTAAAGCAAGGTGCTCCTGTATCTATTCCAGAACTTCTCAGCAAACCTCATTTCAATTTATTCCTCCTTTTTTTCTATCACATTCAGGGGACCAAAAAAAAAGCATTAGATTACAAAGGACTTTTAAATACATATTGGCTTCAAGTTCAATAGGTTTATTTATTAACATACAAGTAAGTAGCAAAGGAAGATGAGCAGGTGTGCTCCCACTCCCAGTTACAAAGGCCTCAGGACTGCCCACATTGTCTCATGTTGCTATGTGAAGTCAGAGATTGATGTAAATGTATTTTTACCATTTCTTCCTTGAAAGTAATAAAGAGCTCAGTATATATGGTTGGGTGGATGGACAGATGGATGGGGAAAGGAAAGCAGAAAGGAGACAATAACAGGGAAATGTGAAGAATATTATTTGTAGTATTTTCCCCCATTGCTTTAATTTTTATCATTATTTATCTATGTGTGTGCCAGTGCATGCAATGTTCACATTCATATGTGTACATATACCACAATGTACATGTGGAGGTTGGAGCATAATTTTTGTGAGTTGTTTCTCTCATTCAATCCCGAGATTGAACTCAGGTCATCAGGCTTGGTGGTAAGCACCCTTGCCCATCTCACTGGCCCTTTATCACTGAGGCAGCAGTCTGACAAGAGCAAAACTTTCCTAAGAATGACTCTCAATCCAGACATCAGACACACCCTTGCAAAACCTTGCCAACCACAAAAAAGTAAACCCAGTACTCATCTCCCAAATGGATGAGCAAGCAAGATGAGCAGGCTACATAGACTACTGTTATCAACAATGCAACAAGAGAAGTTCAGGAGTGTTCCATGCCACCTCAAAAGCATCCCATGAGTTGGTATCTAAGGAAACTACACATCTTTACTTTGTATGATATAAAAACCTTGATGATTAACCTAAAAGACTACGTCCTTTGTGAGTCTTTATCTCCCTCACTGGCTGTTTCACTTAGACTTTGCCTTTATAATGACAGCACAGCATCTGTACATACTATATACTCTGGATGGGAACACTGGAAGAATAAATTTCTGTGTTCATGTATGTGGCTGCCATGTGTTAAACGAAAAGTTCCAGACTTTCTAAGCCTTACAGAACATACAAAACAGTATACAGTTGTACATTTTCTTTATTATTGTGGTACTAATATCTACTATGTCCTCAGGTGTGCATAGGAAAAGGCAGCGTGTGGGATTTGATGTCATCTTTGGTTTCAGACAGTCTTGTGAGGTCTTGAGCTGTACCCCTCATGGAAGTTCAGCAAGGGAAAAGGATCACTGAAGAGGAAAGCTATTTTCTAACACATGTACAAGTATTTGCATCATAGTGTAATCTAGAATATGATCATAGAAGGTTCATTTGAGCACTTAAGATCAAAATAGGGCACCACATGGTTGGTACCTAAATTTCTGCAATAAGAAGAGAGAGACCTGGGCTCTTCAGGAACATAAGAAGCTCCATAGGCCTAGAGGAGCAGGTCTAAGGACAAATCTAACGAGACCAAGTGGAAGAAAACACAGGTCCACAAAGAGGAGACCTGGGAAAAAGAAGCATGAACAGAGAGGCTCCCAGAGTTGGAAGATAAAGCAGAAAAGACAAGCAAGCTGAGGATGAGGAACTGAAATTATGTTAAGCAAAAATTATATGCTATTCCAGTTTCCTGAATGTGAGTGTTAGGAGCCAAGCTTTTAGGGAAGTCTAATCCTATTTAAAAGTCCTAAGAGAGTTCACTATTCAAAGACATTCTCGGTGAGTTCTTTTGCAAACAGAAGGATTCTTCTGTGGAATAAGTAATCTTCTATACAAACTTATCTCCATAAGGCTTAAATCAAACCATGGCCTCACATGGCCTATCTCTTAATATAGATTCAGAAACACCTCTTAAATGCACACTTTAACAGACTTAATACAATTTTAAAATGTAGCTGTGGATAACCACCATATAAACTAACAGCTTTCCTTGGGATCCAGTTACATGAATTAACTAACAGCAAAAAAAAAAAAAAAAAAAAAAAAAAAAAAAAAAAAAAAAAAAAGCTCTTCAGACAATGAGTTTGTCTCACTTAATTGCAAGTAAGCATAAAAGTTCTTCATGAAGTGCTTTCTATGGCATGGGCCATCTCTCAGGTTGGGTTAGTTTATAGGGATACATGAGACTTCTTTGTATAACATTCTTAGATTATTATGCATGCTTTGTTTTGGATTTAGGAAGGAAATGCAAGTGACCCACGGGAGTCTGTGTTGGATTCTGCATACCAAGTAATAATGACTGGTAAATCATGTCCAGTGTAGAAAATATACACATCTGAGTAACTACCCATTCAGATGGCCAGCCTTGCCAGCACCGCTTCTCCCCAGCAAGGCCTACACAAAGGCAAGGCAACAGATGAACCAGCAGACTTCAGTGGGTTTTTTGTTGTTGTTGCATTTTGAACCTCTGAATTTCAGATACACCCAAAAGGTGATTAAATAACATTCCCCAACAAGCAGTCACACAACATAGGTGTGATCATTTTTAATATGTTTTTGCTACAGATAGGTGTGCTCAAGGTGCATGTAGGAAAATGTTCAAGCTTGCCAAAAGATGTTATGATAATGATTATTAGATGCAGTAGTACATGCATCATATCCCAGCATGCTTCTATCAGGAGAAGGGAGGGTGGGAGAGAATCACCAGAAGTTTGTGGGTTAGTTCACCTGGTATATACAGCAGTAAACATGAGAGACCCTGTCTCAAGCAAGGTGGGGTAGAAGGTGATAAGTGTCAACCAAGGTTTTCTTCTAACTGGTATTTGAACATCTATCTACCTATATCTATCTATCTATCTATCTATCTATCTATCTATCTATCTATCTAATCTATCATCTAACTACCTATCATTTATCTATCATCTATTTATCTATCATCTGTCTACACACACACACACACACACACACACACACAGGTGTGCATCAATTTGCCCAAGCCTACACACAAGAGAAGAATTTTGAAAAATGCTGTCTAACTCTGCTAGGGAAGGGACTTCCCAAAAAGTAGCCAATATTCTGGTTTGTGTGTCCATTTGAAAATTTAAATAATAAACTTTTGGGAGGTTCTTGGTTGATAGACATATAAGAAAGCATTAATAGAAATCTGCCTTCCCCGGTGACTTATGGAGTACAGAATCCCTGTCCCTCCCTCCCAGTCTCTGCTTTGTTCCTACAACACCGTGCAGCAGGCAGAACAGATCCCACCCCCATATCCATGTGAGGATGTGGATGCCAGAGGAACAGCAGCCTTCCTGGAGAGCAGGGTTTTGTGTGTGTGTGTGTGTGTGTGTGTTGTGTGTGTGTGTATGTGTGTGTGTGAGAGAGAGAGAGGGGGGGTGGAGGAAGGAAGGGAAGGGAGGGGAGGGGAGGGGAGAGGAAGTGCTAACAAGAAGTCACATTTCTCAGACCACAGCTCTAGCCCCAGAGCCAGCTCATCACAGGCAGGATAGCCAAAGGGAGCTTGGCATCAGAAACACAGAACAACCTATGAAGACGATGTGTTTGGCAAGCCTGTGCAGCCATGCGTGGGCATTTGCTGGGACCCTGCTATGGCCAGCAGACCAGGCTCGCCAGAAAACAGAACTCATAATTCCTAAATTTTTCCCTTTCAGCCCACCAGATTACCTAGAGGAGTTGAGACACACCCTCCTGGAGTGTTATACTCTCCAGTGCTTGTTAGGAGACAGATGAGAAATTAAAGAAGATAATTTTGCTTTTAGCAGCTGTGTGCAAAATTGCATCTGACTATCCAATCTGAAAAATGATGGTAAGAGAGACAGGAGTGGAGGCCTTCAGTGGGCCACAGATTCCATGGTAGGGGATACACTTGGGTTACAGGTGTAACCCTGCTACTGAGACATGTGAGTCCTGAAGAAAGACTCACTGTCTTGATATCACACACAGTAACCCTGTGCTTCTTCTTCAGAAGAAAATCCTAGAGATCAGTTGATTAAGCAGTACTCCAGGGATTATTTCTATTAATATTATTATATATCTTTTAATTGACTTTTAAATATATTTATTTTATATTCATGTGCCTGAATGTTTGAATGTACACATATATACATTGCACACTAAGACCAGAAGAGGGCACTAGGTCCTCTAGAACTGGAATTAGGGACAGTTGTGAGCCACCTGATGTGGGTGCTAGGAACTGAACCTGGCCCTTTGCCAGAGCAGTCAGTGTGCTTAGCTGCTGAGTCATCTCTACAGCACTTTCTATCTTGATTCTAATTCTAAGGCTAACTGAAGGTGTGATATCAGGATCACCTTGGGCTCTCCTGCTTGGGAGGCCCTCTCCCAAGTGGCTAAGATGTCTTCAACTGGAAGCAGTAGAGATTGTTTTAGTTGTGGGATCTTGTGAAACACTTTGGCTTCTGTGTGCCTCCATTTCCCTATCACAGAGTTTTGTGAGCCTTATATAAAGTGATAACACATTTTTATCTCAAGATCTAGAACACAATGCTGGGCAAGTTTCATCTGTTATGATCATAATAATGATATCAAAAAGCTGTCCTGAGTGATCACATGTGTCAACTAAATCTCCAAGATTCAGTTGTCTTCAGTTGATTGCCCATAAATACTGGAAACAAATCTTAATCACAGCAGTAGCAGCAGTGAGGAAGCCAAAGACCTATTCTTCTAAGGTTGTTGTCCTTCATGCAGCTTCAGCCTGCCTAGGGTGAGCAGGGAAGGAAGCCAGTGGGAAGACTCCATTCTGTCCATTGTGAATCTAAGTGACTTTAAGGAGTAATAATTAAACCAGCTCCCATCTGAGGATGGAATTTTCAAAAGTTTTTTTTTTAAATCAAGAATCCTATTATTTACAATTATGAATCTTCAGAACATAAAAGATCCACAGCACTCAGGCTGAGACAATGTTCTAGTTTCCAGCTATTTCCACCCTGTGAACATGTGGAACCTGTTGTGCTACATCCCTCAATACCCTGTCATCCCCAAGAGTCACCATTGAAAAGCAAGCCCAAGGATACCACATTGCCATGTCAAAGAAATGGGCATTTATCTGACTGTGTATTCATAGCCTCTACCCTTCTCTGTGTGAAGCCCCTGCTTCCCTGGTGTTTCTCTACAGCTACTCAGAATCAGGAGCTCAGGAGACATTGCAGGTTTCCAAAAAGGAAGCTAGCTCTCTGTGTGTTTCCACATTAGGAGTACTGTTGTCATCTATTCAACTGTCCCCTTACCCTCAGTTCATAGACTGTAGTTGGGAGTTGAACTGTTGCAAGAGGGGACCACACAGTCTGAACTTTGAAAATATTTGCTATCTGCTGTTTAAAAACAACAGCCCTCAACTCTAATTTTCAGACATTCCCCTGGAAATAGGTCAAAAGAGGCTAAAATCTTGAGAAGATAAAGCAATAGAAGATGTATAGAAACTGAGTCCAGAACAATAAGCAGCATTCTTCAACAGCATGAAGTCATTGTGTGTGTGTGTGTGTGTGTGTGTGTGTGTGTGTGTGTGTGTGTGTGTGTGTGTTGTTTAAATAACAAGGAACAACTGACTATAAGAGCTGCTGATGGGTAGCTAAAGCTATGATTAGAGGTAAAGGCATAGCAATCTCTCTGTCAGCAGTATCAGATGAAGGAAAGCTGGTGTGTAAAGTTGCATAGCAGTTGCTGACGGCATATCTATTTACTTGTGTGAGTGGGCAAGTGCATGCAAATCTGTCCTACCTGTCCAAACAGACACATGTACAAGTGGGGCTGTACATGGGATCCTGCGTGTATCTGCCTCCTACCACTACAGGACAGGGAGTCTCAAGCTTGGGCTTAATTCACCTTGACAGCTTACTAAGTGTAGGATGCACTCCCCTGCTTTCCATTCTGTTACTTAAGCTAGGTCCAATAATTTGCTTTTCAGATAAGTTCCCAGGTGTCACCCCTGACTGATGACAGGGTGTCACAGAGAACAGCACATAAGGGAAGTGGCAGGCTAGCCTTTATCACTCTAACTAAACTCCCAGCCCCTCATATTTCCTACATAGTAGGGTTTATTCATGTGCAAGGCAGCCCCTGCATTTGGTTTTTCTTATGTTGAATTTCATGTTTGCAACATATATGACTTCTATGCCCACCTCTTAGGGCTGAAGCACAAGAATCTTCACTGTCTGTTACCTCTACCACTCTAGAGGGTGGCAGTGGCCTTGAAGTCCCGGAAAGTGACCTGTGCAGCACATACTGTTATGCCAGAGAGGGGAAAGAAATAGTAGCCAGCCAAATGGAGACTGGAAAATAAAATCTTCACAAAAGGTGCAGCAAGGCATTTTGCTGATTATTGGGACAACTATGGCATGAAGAAACACAGTTTCGTTACATTTATTATATATAAACATATAATAAAAGTCTATTTAAAAAAATGTCATTTGGGCTAGCAAGATGGTTTACCAGGTCAAGGTGCCTGCTGCCAAACCTGAGGACCCAAGTTCCATTCTCAGGAACCACATGGTGAACAGGAAGAACCAACTGCTACACATTGTCCTGTGACCTCCACACATGTAGCATACACATCCTATACCATCCCCAACAAATAAATAGAGCAACAAAAAAGAAAGTATAGGAAACATATCCTATTTTTTTCACATTCAAGACCATTGTGGAAAATCCCCAAATGTTCTCCTGAAGGCCTTCTTTTTCAAAATAGAGAACCAGATGTCACAACAAACTCACTAACTCAGGAGGATCCCCTGGGCTGCTGTCCTGCCCAAGCACTGAGACTGTTCCTGTCAGCTCACTGTATGCTAGGATCCAAGGAGCACTCCCTCCTGATCACAGGGATGACTCTCCTGTCTTGGATAGAAATAAGAGTCAGATACCAGAGGTCATTTTAGCTTAAGGTCAGTATGTTTTAAAATATATATTATTACCTAATGGTTCCAAAGTGTTATATTTAAGAGGCTAAAGAAATGGGAAGACACTCATTCAGGTTGTATGTGTGATGTGACACCATGTGACAACTAAGCACCAGTCAACAATGGACTGGTGAAGACCAATGGAGCACACACACTGTGTGGAATGTCACTGGCTTTTGCATGAGGACACTGCCATGATAGGTGGCAGGAAGACCCAGAGGACAGTGTATAAAAGGAAACAAGCCAGCTACTGAGAAGTAAATGCTTCAGAGTCTCCAGTTGGGAAGCTCAGTGAATTTGACCCAGAGAAACAGGAAGTAGAACAGTCATTGCCAGGTGCTATGTCAAGGGTCAGAGATGGTGAGCTGTCACTTAAGACACAGAATTCCAGTTAGAGACCAGATTCTGGAGACAAAGTTAATAATACCGTGGTATACCCTTGACACTTGCTGAGGCAATGATTTCACAGCACACACCTGTATGAAATCATAACCCTGGACACTGTGAGTACAAATGATTCTTGTTTGTAAGTTATTCCTGAACAGGACTGAGGAACAAAGGGTATGTGTGTCTATTACCAGAGGGAAAAATGGCGAATTAGAAATCTCCAAATTTATTGATACAGTGAGACAGACCACTTGGCAAATTGCAAATGTGGCTAGTGTTGTCACTCTCTGATGCAGTGTTGTTAATTGTGCTAACTGGTAAGGATGTGAGGTCCTTGAGGGATGGGCTTGACTCCCATTATGACCTCATTGGCTTGTTGCACAGGGCCATGTTCTTTGTGCTTTCTGAGCCATCTGTCTTCCATAAGAAAAAAGATGTTAGCAACTCTGACTGAGATGTGATGAAGACAACTTAACTTCATCTGAGTGAAATGCCCAAGACAGTCTGTTACATGACCTCCCACTGAGCTCTTCTCAGTGGCTGTAGAGCAGGGCTTACTCTCCCCACCTAAGATGGTTTCCTTGGCTCCCTGGCTTTCCTCAATCTCAACATAACCACATTGGCCCACTCCTTCCCCAGTGTTCCCAAATCTGCTGAATGGGAAAGTATGGGGAATATATCAGAGAGATAGGGACCTGTGATTGGTCATTATTTTACAGCTGGACCCACCTTAACTGAGTGGTCCCTGAAATGCCCATCATATTCTGTCTGGGCCTCCTTGACCTATCCTTGAAATGGGAAAATGTTCTGAAGTTCAGGAAACATTTAAATGTAAGTCATCTCCAAGATCACTACTGTGTCTCAAATGGGGACAGGAATGTTTGGGCCATCAGTTATCTAAGCAGAATTGAAATTTCTGGTTATGATTTCTCATTAGCTTGAGTCATTAATGATTTCAATTTCTAGTGACCAAGCACACATGTTCTACTTTGAGCTTTGGGCAAACAACTCTGATTCAAAAACTGTTTTGAAGGGTCTGTCTACAGTTCTGCCCTACATACCTTCTTTCTATCGCACAGAATCTATTATCTAGCAGAAGTAATGTATGAGCAGATGGGTTTATCTAAACTTTCCCAAACAAGTGTCCATGGGGATCCTTTCTCTTTCATCTCTTATTTATAGTAGGGTGGTGTTTCCCTGGCTACACAGAACCACAGCTGAGTCTTCAGAGTCACATGGAGATAACTTCTAGGCTGGGTCTGGCTCCTGTGAAGAAGGTTGGCTATCTGCTCTATTCTTTCATTTGTATAAATTCTGGGGCAACATTTCAACATTCTCTTATGAAATTACACAAAAACTTCAAACACATCCCTTTTGGGAGCCCTATCTTGTTATTTGATTTAAATGCTCTTTTCTGAAATTTTAGCCTAGTACACAAAGCTAACTTTGTTGCATGGCCCCTTTTCTGTGGGCCACTCAGACACCTCAATAACCTCATCTGTCACTTACTGGATTTACCATCCTTATCCCAGCTGGGTGCATGTGGTGTGGTGTGGTGTGTGTGTGTGTGTGTGTGTGTGTGTGTGTGTGTGTGTGTGTACATGCGTGTGTATTTCCAAAACATGTTTCTAAAACATTCTCCAGCCTTTTCTTCTGACATCGTCTTTTGTTGTTCTTAGAAACATCAAAGCAAAGCATAAGACTGCATTTCCATTGCGCTTGCACACATACGTCCTTTGATATTTTTGCTCATTTGCATCATAAATCTGATTATAGTCTTTTAGACAAATCGGAAATGAAGAAGGCCTATTACGAATTAGGGACATAACTATATCATCTCCTAATGTTAAATAGAAACAGAATCATTGAAATGGAACTAAGAAAATGATTACCCCCCCCCCGCTGCCGCCCTGGGAGAGAGCTACCCATTAGTCCCCCCTCTCCAGTAGGTATAAAATAAAATTATATTCTATCTCCAAGTCTTTGAAACTTGTATCAGTGGGGAGTTGGCTGAGGAGGGTTTTCAGATTTGGCCAATTAGATGGATAGCAGAATTTGATATGCTACATATTTGTGCCAGAAGTCAACCAAAAGTAAGCAAGACATTGCAGATGGTGGCATTTCAGCGTTTAGTGAGTTAATACATTTATATTGATCTTTTCAACCATTTAACTTTTTAACAAGTGGCTTGATGGCTGTGTCCTTCTGGTGAGAGCAGACAAAATAAACCCACCATGGGTCATTTTATGCTATATTACGTAATGTCCTAGAACCAGTCAGAACAGAGACTAACTCCCTTCCTTAGAAGAAAAAAGAATACTTTTCTAAACCCACAGGGAAACACATCAGTGAAGTGAGGTAAAGCCTTAATACTTCATGAGTCCATACTACATGATTTTGAGTAAAAATATAGCACAATAAAATGGGATTGACTCAAAGCAGAGTACTGGGAATTCTACCATATGCTCATGGAGCTAGGTCTTCCCTCAACTAGAGTTCTGCCAGGCTGGGAGTCTGCACAGGTTGTGTTTTCATTGAGGCCTAACTAACTCCTCGAAGGTGTGTTCTCTATAGGATACCCTGTATCAGCTCTGGAACAAAAGAATGAATGAACAATACTGACATTTCCCCATCTCTCAAACTTGGAGAATTTTCTGACTTTCCAATCATTTTTACTCCCAATTATGGGAGCCATAACAAGTCTTAATCTGACCACCTTTGTTGCCTAGCTGAAACTTTCTACCAGTCAAAACCCAAATAAATTCTGCCCTAAGGATATTTGTATTTTATTTCTGTTTTTTAGACTAGTTTATTGGTTTTCTTAAGGTAGCATATACAGCAGTGGGTTCAATCTTGGTTTTTTCATGCATCCTTTGTTCTTACTTACCCCAGTCCCCTACAGTGAGCACCATCCCCTTCACTACTTGCTCTCCACCCTTGCTTCCTTGTTAATATACTGCATCCCTCTTTCTTCTTCTTCCCCTCCTCTTTTCACTTCTTTAAAATATCTTCTTCCCCTCTCATGGTCCCCTTTGCAGTTTCAAAGCCTACACTCACACCCCTCCCACACATGCACACATGCAGACAGGCATGCACACACACATATCCCACTTATATACTCACCTCTACAGACACATACACATTAAACTTTAAAATCCACGTATGAGAGAAAACATCACCTTGAGTCTGGCTGTGTTTCCACTGAGCATGATGATCTCCAGTTCTAAACATTTTCTTGCAAGCATCATTTCACTTTTCTCTTTGTGGCTACATAAAACACTACTGTGTGCGCTCACCACATTATTTATTCATTTGTTGGTAGGCATCTATGCTGACCCATTTTCTGGCTATTGTGAACAGTACAGCTAAAACCTGGATGTCCTAATACCTCAGTGGAATGCTGATTTGGGGCATTTATCTAACAGTGATATAGCCGGGTTGTATTGTAGTTCTATTTTCCATGTTGTGGGGAATATCCATTCTGATTTCCATGGATTAATTCACATTGCCACCAGCACTAAATGAGGGGTCCCCTTTCCTCATTAGCATTTGTTGTCATTGTTTAATTCTTGTTATGCTGACTTGGGTTAGATAGTATCTCAAATTATTTTCACTTTCCAAATGGCTAAGGATGTTGGACACTTTTCCAAAAATTTACTGGCCATTATTGTTTCTTATTTTGAAAAGTGCCTATTTGGTTTATTAGTCAATTTATTGATTGGAAGGTTTGGGGAAGGGGTTCTATGTTTAATTTTTAGGCTTCTTTATATATTTCCCTGTGTGATATATAATTGGCAAATGCTTTTTCCTACCCCATAGGCCATCTCTTCATTCTGGTGATATCATTCCCTTTGCTTTTCAGATTTTTAATTTCATATAATCCCATTCATCAATTATTGGGATTATATCCTGTGGGTTTAAAATTGTTTTTCAGAGATTCCTAGTCTATTCCTGTATCTTGGCTAATTTTCCTATGTTTTTCTGTGGTTGCTTCTAAGTGTTGGATCTTATGTCAAGGTCTTACATGCATTTCAAATTGGTTATTGCAGGTTTTGGTCTACATGTAATTTCTTTCTTCTACATGTACATATTTACTTTTCCCAGTACCAATTGTTGAGGAGTTTTGATGTGATTTTGACACTGTTTTAAAAAATTAGGTGGCTGTAGCTGTGGGTTTCTTATGGAGTCAACCGTCTATAATTATTGGTCTATGTTTCTGTTTCTGCACCAATCTCATTCTGACCTTGTCGCTATGGCTCTGCAATATTACTTGAGCCCACGTACTGTGATACCTCCAACATTTGTCTTTGGGTTGAGGGCTGAGTTGACTAGTCAAGGTCTTTGGCACTTGTTTATGGAATTTAGGGTTGTCTATTTTTGGCTATGTGAAGAATGCTATTGGAATTTTACACCAAATCTATTGATCACTTTCAGTAAGGCAACCATTTTCACAATATTAATTCTGTTGATCCATAAGCATGGGAGGCAAATACACTTTCTTATAGCAGTTTGTTGGGTTTTTTTCTTCTTCTTCTTTTACTTCAGTATGGGCAGAATTCTTATTTATGTCAGTGTACCAGAAAGAGTTTTAGACTTTACCAGGGCAGGATACAAACATTCCAAGTAGTTAAAAAAATTTTCATTTCTTTAGTGGAGATGTGGAGAGAGTGTACCACAAACCAAATAAATAAAACAACTTCCACAAAAGTAATGATGTAAACCAGACTTTTAAAATATAAAGTAATACTTATATAAAAATACTCTCTATTGAGACGACTAACTTTTAGAGGAGAGTCATTTTCCTTAGAGAAGGTACATTTGATTTTTTTCTGTGTGGCTAAGTTTAACTTCATTAAAAAATATTTACTTTTGTTTATGTGTACATATATGTTCCTGTGTGAATTTACATATACCAAATGTGGGCAGGGGCCCATAGAAGACAGGGAGTGTCAGGCTCCCTGGAACTGGAGTTCCAAGTAGTTGCCACCTGCCTGATACTGGTTCTGGGAACCAAACTTAGGTCATCTAAAAGAAAGGCAAACACCCTTAACCACTGAGACATTTCATCAGCCTACACTCTCTTTGTTATAGATAGTACCATGTCCTTTTCATAATCTAAGATCACTGCAAGTTTACAACCCTGTGAACGTTGAAGGAAGCTGAGATTTATTTTAGATCAAAGCTCTTGGAATATGTCTCTCGACTCTCAGCTTTAGCCTTCGAGTTGCATTTTGCTTAATATCTCAAAGAAAAGGACACTGCACCCATCAAAGCCAGTGGAAGATGTCCTGCCAGATGATCTACTGAACAAGGGTATCACTTGATTGGAAAGGAAGCCCACTTCACACAGGTAGGAGCAAAGTTCAGGAGTAAAGTCACCTGGGCTTTGAGGCACAGCTGTCTTTAACCACCCTTGACAGCAGCCATGTCAACTAACAAAGCTCAAAGACCAGTATTCCCTTCTCCTCCTTGGCTTACTAGATACATGAAATCACTTTGGCTGTCTTGCTTAAAGGAGATGGTTCAGAGCTCTTGGCTGCTGCTGACACGTAGGAGGTAAGATGTTGCAGGTCAGGCATGTACATGTTCTCTGTGTCAAGACTGAAGCCATCATCATATGCACCCATGAGATTCCATCACTAAGAGGTTATATGAAGTGATTCTTTCTAAATGTGTTTCTCTCTTGAAAGATTTGGGCTTACCAGAGCTAATGTGTGGACAGATAAAGGCCCCAGGGAGCAAGGCCAGAACCTGAATGCAGGCTCAAACTAAACTTGAATTTGACTAAGAAGCCGACATTCATGCAGAACCGAATGTGGGCTGTTCCTAGGATCTAGCCATTTTCCTGTTGTGCACTTATGTATCTAAGAATATGATAGCCTGCCATGAACAATTGTGCCCTTCTGGGACCCAATGTTTCTGCTTTCTTGAAGTCCTATTTTGCCTAGAGCCCTCAAAAGCTTGGGTCTTATGTCTTTTCATTTATTCCTATCTAGGTGATGCTCCATGATATCTATCAGTAGAAATATCTCACCCGCAAACCCCACATTGACACCTGATTGTACAAAAACTGTGCTGTGAGTCATTTAATATTGGAATGGAAGTCGCAAAGCTGAGGTCAACTATGAACAAACAATCTCATAATCTGATTCTGACTCAGCAGAAAACAGCAATAACACACTGATCCTGGCATGGATGACCTCAACAGGCTCAGTCCAGATTCTGTACAACATGAGCCTGGATCTAGAAGCCTTGTTGAGTGCCCCTGGTATGGGCCAACCACTTGTGTGTGCATTAACACTGCACCTAGCCTGCTGACTTGACAGCACAGGCAATGGAGTAGACAAAGCCAGAACTTAACTGGAAGGTCATTATACAACCAGCACTGTCTGAGACAACTTGTTACTGCTCAAGATCTGGGAGGGCAGACACAGAACAGCAAGGCTGAGGGGTCCCAATAAATTAGCAACTCAAAAAAAAATAGAAAACTTACCCAAGACAGCAGAACAAGTGCTACAGATGGCACAAAGACTAGAAAAATATGAAAATAAAATCATGAAATCTGGATGCCATCAGACCTGATCACACAGTGCTGTTCTTTCACTCTACAAAATGCTGGGTAATTGCATTTCAGTATTTTGTTTTCTGGTTTTCTGTTTTGTGTTTGAGGAGAATAATGGAGTATACCTTCTAACATTGTCATCAGAACTAAATGAAATTATATGTGATATACTTAGTCCAGTGTATATTACACACACAAAGGAAATTAGTGAATGGCAGCACTATTGCAGACCAGAATCCTTCAGCTCAAGGTGAGGTATCTGGTAGTGTTCAAGAAGAACACAGGAGGATCCAGGCAATAGGAACCAAGGCTCCAGGGAGGTCACCTTGCTTTGAACTACCCAAGTTGTGGTGACCTCTGGTGGTATGAGTGTTGTGTGTGGAAATCCCCCTGTTGAAGTACCTGGTGTACCCATGGATCTTAGAGAAGAACCTATTACTGTCATGTTCTTAACCAGTATAATTCCTAACTTCACTCTAAACATTTACCTTTGTACCCACAGATAAATGTGGTCTTTTTATTTTCAGCAGAGGGAGACATCACATAAAATCATAACCAGTCAGAATACAAAGAGTAACTGAGCTTTGGGTACCCAGCTCTGATTTATACACCTATAACACAACCCCTATACATAAGATTCTGGGAACATGAAGAATGGGTAGAAGGATTGTAGTAAACATAGAATAAGGACCAGGATGTCTGCTAAGGGACTGTGTTTCCTATATAGGACAGGGAGGCTACACCCATGAAATCTTAACAGTAGAGTCACCAAAACAAGACTCAAACAATTCCAACATCAGCTCATATGCCAGCATGGATGGGGAAAATCTCACAAGGCCCCAACCCTTGAAAAAGAACTTCAGGCAATTAATGACTTCTGAGAAAGCAAGTATTAGTCTTCCCTAGGGATGTGACTCATAGTTAGTCATTTCCATAGTTGGTTGACCATAGTTGGTCAACACCAAGAGGTCTTTTCTACAAACATATACATATGAGTAACACTAAATGGACTCATCAGGCTGTACTCATATATTTATATGTATGTGTGTGTATGTAACAACAATAGTTGAGGCAGAAAAAAACAATAGAGATAGTATATGAAAATAGAAGGAGGACTTAGAGGTAGAGAAAGGGGAATAGGAGTGGGGAGCAAGATATGGCAATGGGGATTCAAGATCAAAGTACGTCATACACATGTGAGAAATATAATGAAACACATAAGTTTGTAAAATTAATAAATGGTAATAAAAATGAAGAAGTACAGTAAGTTGAGGGGAAAAAGAATCAGAGCAATAGGTGTAATCACTATTAACCTGAAGAACCTTGATGGGGCAATTTCTTATGGAGGTTTTATCAGATAAGGAAAAATCAGGAAGATGAGTTATGAATACTTTTGATTAAAATATAAACTGTAATATTATCAAGTAAGAGATCCCATCTTAGTTGTGTATAAGCAAGTCTTTTTCCTAGTGTGGAAGAAATACTTTTCCTTTGTGTGACAAGATGTAAAGGTATGCTGATTTGTATGTGTGTATGTGTGTGAACTGCATAATTTTGTTCTTTTAAAACCAAAATGTATAGCATTAGAATAAACTACAACTTATAGAATTTACAAATTTCTTACCAAAACTAGCTACTACCATAACCAAAATCATCTTTCAACACTAATGACAAACAACTAGGAAAAAGTGTGTGTTAGCCTTCATGCTGCAAGCAAGTTGACAAATGCATAATTCTCATCGAGTTCACTTGGGAAAATCTACCAGAAAACACTAGCGATCCATAGGTAACAATCCGTTCCTGTGGATGTGTCTGCAGTTTTGAAGGTAACCCTCGTGGGTTGTTAATCCTGGCTGGCTTCCCCCTCACAGTGACTTAACAACACCCTTGCCCCAAATCAAGCATTATATGCTCAGAGAATTCAGACTCATTTAATTATTAGCCTAAGTAAAATATAATTGTGCAATAAATCTGCAGGGAAGGGGGATAAAGCAAACAGCCATTTTCAAGACAGAGAGAAATGACATTTGGATCAACTCCTGCCTTGGTTCATCTCATAGGAGTCTGTCTTCATTGGTATTGTTCCTCCAGGTGCTTGGATATTAGGGAGGATGGGAGGATGTTTACTAGTTGAGCTCTTCTGTATGACACGTGCTGGACCAGTCTCCTCAAGGATATCATTATGCGCCAATGGAGAATGCACCTATTTAGAAATCCAGTATAAGGGGCTGAAGCAATAACTTGGTTGGTAAAGTGCTTGACTTACAAACAGGAGGACCCAAGTTTGGCCCCCAGAAGCCTTTTCAAAATGCTGGGAATGGAAATATGCTTGTAATCCCAGAACTGCCAAGGCAGAGACAGGAGAATCTTTGAAACTTGCTGGTCAACCAGTCTGGCCTAGCTGGAGAACTTCAAGCCAATGAAAGACCCTTCTCAAAGGAGGTAGGTGGAGTTCCTAAGGTTAACAGCCAGTGCTGTACTCTGGTCTCCATGTACCATGTGGTCATCCCTGCACATGAACAAGCACCCTCCATTCACCAGTACATACTTTAAAAATTCAGTAGAGGTGTTTTAGATCATATATTTGCTAAAGCAAAATAGATGCCACTCATAACATCAGCATACTTTCTCCCACTCTGTTCCCTTCCTCCAAACAAGGAATGAGTTCATCATCTCTTATCAGATTAAAAATAAATAGCAAGACAATGGAGACTAGCATATGCTAGTAGATCTAATTTCCCCCTGGGTCCATGGCCATACCACCCTGAACATATCTAATTGCATTGAATTTTCTGTGAAGATTATCACCAGCTGCTTTACCTCTGAACCACCATAGAGAGTCACTGCTGAAGCCGACAGCACTATTGTGGAGATCTCTGTTAACCTTGGCCATACTCACCACTTTTCAGAGGAGCCAGCATTCATGGCTCTTCAGCATCCTGGCTACATATTCACCATCCTGCCTTTGTGTCTCTCCCAAATCCCAGGAGACTGAATTATACCTGTGGCTTCTGCTTTGATTTGGGAATAAAGGATCCTTGTATTACCCTCTGCCTGGAAGGCCTTGCTCTAATAAAAAAAAAGGCAGGATTCCACTGAGCCCACTTTCATCAACTTAGTCTTTGTGGAGTCTCTTAGGCTGAATTATCTCTTGCTATACCAAAATCATAACACTCCCCTTCTCCATATCATAGGCATTTAGAACCCTCAATATAATATAAATCATGCATCTGCATACATACACCTCTATACCCTGTATACATAGATAAACTTGTACTTAGAAATCTGTGAGTATATGTGTATGTTCCCTTGTGTCATAGGCTGAGGGTTAGGGTTAGGTTTGCTTTTCCAAAATTCCCAGTTTTCAGCCCCTGTGCAATGACACTTAGATGTCAACAAATGAATACCAGGTGACAGTAACTACCTTTTAGGAGAGCTAGTTCTCTGTCTGCTGGTGAATACACAAGAAAGTGGGTACCTGAAACCAACATAGAGCCCTATCCAGACATGAGGACTTTTCCTGGGTTTGGTCTTCAGAACCGTGAAAGAGAAGTAGTCTTGAGTTATAGTACTCTGAGGAGCTTACTGAGCAGACCAGCTTAACAGGCAATGTCTGAATCTAGTGTCAATCATAGCATCCTGGACAATCAGTCACGCAACACCATTTTTTTGCAACCTCCTTTTCAGTCTCTACTTTGTGTCAGAAAGAGGAATGAATAGAGAGGAAAGGGGAGAAAAAGATAGGTCAGTAAGTCATAGATCTGATTCAAACTTGAAATTTGCCCAAGAAATGACAAGCAGATGCAGAAAAGAAAATTATGGCCAATCTTCTTAATTGATACTCAACTCAGCCAGGTGATTTGCAAGTGTAGTCCCAGAAGGACACAGAGGACAATAAGCAATTACACAAAAGCACTTAATAAAGAAAGTGCAGGTTGGCCCTGGACACCCTGGATTCCCCACCCTAAAGAAAGTGAATCTTGACCCCAAGCTCCTTGGAATCCCTAACCCAGTTTGGTCTGACACAACATGCTTCTGGGCCAGTGGGAGGTTTCAGATGTTCCTGAGAGTAAGCCTAGCACCCTTGTCCTGTCCATCACTTCAGTCCTGTCAGAGTTAGTAACACCTGCCTCTGTTCAAGTCTCGCCCTTCCTGGTCATCTGGTGAACATTGAAATGTCAAAGTACGTAAGTTCCTGACTGGCATAGGCCTCATGGCAGTTTCAGGCCCTTTCTAGTCCATGAGACAGCTCATGAGGTCTGGCCAGTTGGAAAGGCTTCTGGGTCCTCACAGGTTCCTCTCTGTAAGAGTGCATGAGAGTACATATATACTGGTGTCTCTTCCCTTACAAACTGGCATCGTGCGTGTAAATGCACATCTGTGGATCCCTGCCCTCGACGCATCATGCCTCATGTGAAGTGTTCTGATGTGCAGTGAGCCATTCATAGGCAACTTTCTTCACTGTGCTTCAACAGTTTACACAAGGTCACAAGAGAGCACACTGCAAGAAGGCAGGGTTTTAACGCATTGTAAGGAAGCCCCTAGTAAAACTGTTGGACATCCAAAGAGTGCACACTGAGCCTGGTTTCATGGAGCTCTCCATCTGCTCATCATAGTCATCAAAGGCAATTACTGCATGTATGAGGGGAAGTTCGTGAACATGAGCAGTGGTGCCCATGGGAAAAGCTGGAAAGTTCCATCTTGTTCCAATACCACGAAGTTGTTCTCTTATTCAAATGCTACTCAGTTTCTAATCTTTTTTTAAATGTATTTGCTGTGTGTGTGTGTGTGTGTGTGTGTGTGTGTGTGTGTGTGTGTGGTGTGTGTGTGTGTGTGTGTGTGTGAGAGAGAGAGAGAGAGAGAGAGAGAGAGAGAGAGAGAGAGAGAGAGAAACAGAGACAGAGAAAAGGCAGAAAGAGGAAGAGAGACAAAGATTGGAGTCAGAAAAGGAAAGAGGAAGAGAGACAGAGAGAAACAGGGATACCAACAGACAAAGAAACAAAGAGAGGAAGAGACAAAAAGAGAAGACAGACAGACAGACAGAAAGAGAAAGAGGAAGACAGAGGGAGAGAAAGGGAGACATAGACAGAGAGGAAGACAGCCAAGGAGAAAGAAAAAGAGCGAGGGAGACAGACAAAAAGAGAGGAAGAAAGGAAGAGGGATGGGAGAGACAGAATGCATGCATACATGCCATTTAAAAGTTGGTTCCCTTTTCCACTTTTTCATGGACCCCAAGGATTGAATTTAGGTTGCCAGTAAATAAGTACCATTATCTTGCTGGCTCCTAAATTCTTCCTGTCTCAGCTTGCTCCTAAGATGTGTCTATCTGTACTTCTCCTGGAGAGTTCCAGGAAGCTACGTGATACAATCACCCTGATCCACACCACTGGACCTTGGGTTCTATCTTGCCTTCTGGAGCTCACATAGTAAAAACTAAAGCTGGCATTTGGGACTGGAAATTTACTCTCTCCCAGGTCTGGAAGGTAGGAGGCCAAGACCCAGATATCAGGTGATCAGAACCTTGGTGTTTGCCATTCCTGGCCTGCAGATGGCACCTTCCTTGTGTCCTCACCTTCAGGGAAAGCCTTGTTGGGTCAGACTCCATCTGCAGGCTCATTTCAAGTACAGCCACAGTGGAGTGTGACAACTTCTATACAGGAGGTTTGGAGGGGGACACAATTCAGGCTGCAACCTTGGTGCTTGTACCCACTGGTGTGCATGGATAGCTCTGCTAAAGATGGTGTCAAATTTCAGAGAAATTCTAAGATGGCAAAAAGCTTCTGTGATACATGGGGACACAGCCTTGTGCAGCGAAACCTGCAAAGTCATGGGTGTGAATTACTTTCCTCCTTACTGTGACAAAAGGACTTTTAGCCCATCACAGAAGATAGGAAGTAGAACAAAGCTGTAACAGAGCAGGGCTTGGCAAGACAAAACCCACAAGGACATATCTCCAAGGGACACACTTCCTACAGTGGGGCTCTGCCTCCCAGTTTCCACCACTTCTCAATCACCTGCACGGAGAGTCACCTTACTGATCTCCTTGGTATCTCTCAATCCAGCCAACGTGGCAGCCATGAGTAACCTGGCTTGGCCAGTTTCTGGCTGCACACATGCCCATGTGCCCCAAAGCTATAGGTGGTCAGAGCACCTGCTACATGAACTCTCATTGCAAGGTGCTCCTCTGCTATGGCCCTGCTACCCACCTGCTCTGACATGGCCTAACCTCCCCTGCTTCTGAGACCCTGGAATCATTAACAGCAACATGTCCACATGCTCTGCTGGCTGGCCCACCCTGAAGTGTGACTGCCTTCTGGGAATATTCTCTATATTAGGGGTTTCTCCTTCTTGCCACCTCTGAGTCTGGCTACATGTACCAAAAATATGAGGCTCCACTGCACTCCAAGCCAGCAGGCACCCTGACTCTTGGCCTCCTTGTTTTGGGTTTCCATGTCCAAGGCTCTGAAACGCATCTGTGTCTGGATGTTCCTGGACCTATGTTTCTCCTGTGCCTATTCTCCTTCTGTCAGCCACATGGTCAAGATCATACTTCAAACCTGTCACTACTAGTAACTGTCTGCTTGTCATGATCTCAAGTCTATATACACCATTTCCCTTCAGTCAAATTTCTCCCTCCATCTTGGCCTCCAGATCTGAGCTCTCTTCTTCTCAGGACCCTAGTTCATCATTTTCACCCCCATCAAACATATTTGGGAAGAGAGAATCTTAATTGAGAAAATGCCTCTGTAAGATCAGCCTATAGACAGTCTATTGGGCATGTTCTTGATTAACGATTGATGTGAGAAGACCCGGCCTAATGTGGTACCACCCGTATGAAGGTAGCCCTGGATGGCATGAGAAAGCAGGCTGAATAAGCTGTGGAGAGCAAGCTGCTAAGCAATGCTCCTTCATGGTTTCCACTTCAGTTCTTGCTTTTAAGTTCATGCTTTTAGTCCTTTCCCTGGACTTCTCTTAGTGAAGGAGTGTGACCTGAAAGTTAGTTATACGCTAAAATAAACCCTTTCTTCCCCGAGTTGCTTTTGCTCATGGTGTTTTATCATGGCTATAGAAACTCTAAGACACAGAAGGAAAGCCTGTCCACTCCTTGAAGCCAACCCAGCTATTCCCTTCTCTCATTCAGACTATTCCCACAGTAGTCCCCACAGTCACCACTGTGGGCAGTACCAGTTTTACCCCAGGTACAACTATATCAGCCTGGGCACTCCATTGGTATCTGATCCTACCCACTTTAGTAGTAATAAGATCACACCCTTGGACCCTTTCTGATGACCCTCTATCCATCCCTGCCATCTTGCCGTCTCCTTCTCCTAGCTACAGTCTGGTATGACTTTTGGACCTCCATTATCTCTGAGAACTCAGCATTGAGCTTGTTACTTGGTTGTTCAAATATTCCAGTCTGTAGCACCATTATTTCCTGAATGTCGCGTTCATGGATGTCTCTAGCATCCCTGTCAGTTACATTGGGCTTGTCTTGCTTCATACACCTTCTGCAGCTGTTCCTCCTCTAGCCCTCCACCTCTTAGCAACCCGAGTCCCTCTTTTCTTTTGACTCCTCAGCCACTGGGAGAGCAAACAGTAAAATCACCACCATCCTGAGTGCTCCTACCACATCTGTCCCTATCTCCTTCCACCCTTGTCCAGAACCTCACTGTCTCTGTGGCTGTGGTTCTGTCCGTCTCCCTCCTCTTCTTACTCTACATCTACACCTTCCCTACCTGTAGCCAGGGGAGCCTCTAGGACAGCCCATTCCACAGATGATGCAGGCTCTAGGCCTTCCAGGGCTTGCCTCTCATTTAACAAGAAAGGAAGCCATTTTCCTCCTACTGCTAGCAACCTACATCCACCCATTTGAAGACACTGGGGAATCTGCTCCAGCTGCTGCCCCTGCTGCGTTGTTTTTTCATCTTTCCTGCAGCTTTCTTCCATTCTGCTCCTTCGTTTCTGGAATATTACAGATACAGTCTTGCCTGGGGACCTTTTGCCTGACTTTTTTCCCACTTGGACTCACCTTCTCAAATCTCTACAAAGCTGTCTGGGACACCTGGTCATCCCCAGACCACAGAGGCTCACGTGTTTATTGTCTCCTGGATTCTATCGGGAAGGCTTTGTCCCAGGGCATCTCTCCCACCCGACCTTCACAGCACACTCCCTCTGGCCTACTTCATTCCACAAAGTCTTATCTCATATCGCATGTATTAATTAATGAGTTCACTTGATGTGCCCTCTCAAAGATGCACCTGCTGAAGTGTGTGTTCCTTAGAGACAAGGATGGGGTTCTCTTTTCTATTCTTAGAGTTTGAGATGCAAGCTTTATGATTATTTTTTTTGAGCAAAGGAATAAACAAGACTGATAATGTTCAGTTATTAAGAAAGCACTCAATAGAAAAATATAGGAATAAAAACAGGTGGTTACTATTGACAAATATACTTTGTATACAGGAAGCAAGGCATGACATGGATGGTACAGCTCTGCAGGGCCCTCCAGTCCCTTATATTCCTGAATCTAGAGATAGAATTTTGCAGCTTTTTAAAATGTATGTGCTCCTCTCCTGGACAGCACAGTAGACCTGATCCTGTTGGCAGAGGTGTGGATGAGCTGGCCATGAAGATGTGAGGTGAGATAGCTGGCCATACCTCCCTCATCTGCCATGTGGTTGTGAGGATGAGGGAAAGATGCCCTTCTCCCTTTGCCCCTGCCACTTGTGATGGGTGAGGGAACTGATGCTCCTCCTTACCAGCTGCAGCAATGGGGAAGGGAGCCCTGCACCCCACCTGGGCAGAACAGTAGAGCTGACCCTATTGACTGGGGTGGGGTGGGGTTGAGCATGGGAGATCTGGCCCCACCCCTCATCTGCCAGATGGTGGTATGGGTGGAAGATGGGAAAGTAGTGGCAGGTGGGAAAGTTGGCCCTGAGGTCATAAGAGTGGGAGAGCTGTCCCTGCCCCTCACAGACTACAGCAGTTTGGAGAATGGTCCCTATGCCTCACCTTGGCAACACAGTAGAGCTGGTCCTGAAGGTATAGGTGTGAGAGACTCGACCCTGAGAGTGTGAAAGCAGGAGAACTGGCCCTGCCCCTTGCTCAAGCTGTAGGATTGATTAACCAACCCTGCAACTACTCAGGCCCAGAACTAGGGTTATGAGTTGGCCTGCCCCAACATCCACCCATCTGTGATCTGCTGAAGCATGTGAAGGGCCAGACCCAAAAGCTACAGGATTTCCACAATACAGGGCAGCAACAGGATATACAAGAGGAGTTGCAGTGAGGGCCCAGTGTTTCAGAAACCAGAGGCCTCAAACCAGACCAATGACTCTTTGCAATGAACACTTGCACATAAAGATACATTGATAAAATATATATGTATGAGAAGGATTACAATATTCCTCCTTCCTAGAAAGTGGTCCCCTAAGGATCAGTCCTTGTGCACACACTGGCACAGTGTATGTTTCTAGAGAAGGCAGAAACCCAAAGCATCAGTGCTCAGAGCAGCACAGGGATGTTCTGGATGCACCTGCCCATGGCCATAGGAATCTACAGAGCTGCAGAGCAAGCAGACCATGCACTAAGACTAGCCTGCTGAAAGCCTGAATCTGGGAGGGAATCTGGGTTATAAGCAGGAAAAACAAACCTGGAAAAGACAATGGTGTCACTGCTCTGTGAGCACCAGGAGGTGAGAATTATATAACAAAACTTTCCATCCACCCACTCCTGTGATTGAAAATCAGAAGTCATTCTTTCTGGTTTAAATATTTTGCCTCTTAAAGATATTTATTTATTTATTTGGCATGATGGCTCAGAGGATAAAGGCACTTGGAGCCAAACCTGATCCTGGGACCCACATGGTGGAAGGAGACAAATGATTCCTGCTAACTGACATCCAACCTCCACAGGCATGCCATGGCATGCATGTACACACACACACACACACACACACACACACACACACACACACACACACACCTTAATGTAACAAAAAAAACCTTAAATAGTATCAAGACATACTAGAATACTAGCCATGTGATTATGGGATGAGTACAAAGAACTGGGACTCAAATATAGATCTTTCTCTGTGTAAATGAAAAGGAGAAAGGCAAGCCTGAGGTAAGGCTAAGAAAGGGAAGGCGGGAGTGAGGGTGAGAAATTGAGAGGAGCCAATTGAATTTTAACTACTCACATGTCATTGGGATTTATTTGCAATATGAATTCATTTTTCTTCTAAAACCTTAGAACAGGGAAAAGGGCCACCCTTAATTACCATGTGAAAGGTCCTGGTTTCTATTTTCAAACTTGGAAGCATTTTGTTCCAGGAGAGTTGGGCTTGTGTTTTTATTTTATTTTTTTCTGAAGCAATTTCTTTGACTAGGGGGAATATTCTGGGAAAGGAGATCTCATGTAATTAAAACATTTTTTTTCTAAAAGAAACGGTCAATATTAATACCACCAGCACAGGTGTGTACAGACTGTATGCGCTGTAAGGATGCTACCACGATTGTCTATCGTACGTGTAGATCTTGTGGAAGCCTCCTCTCCTGCAAGCTCTCACATTACTCCTGCACATTACACAGAGAGATGGAGCACACAAATGCATGGGAATGCCCCAGAAGAGACTGATGAAGCCAGCTGTGGGTGGATCCAGGGGTCACTCCCTGAGAACCCCCCTCCAGAACCCCTCATAAGAAATGCCTGGCTAGCACAGGCCCAGTAACAGGAACACTAAGGACGACAAATGGAGACAGGTGTGCTACTCCACTAGACAGACTGCAATTTCGGATAAGACAGTGGGAGGAGTGTTCCACACAGGACATGTGGCTCTGGGAACACATGGGTGTCACTATGGGGACTTTGGAGGTCTGCCTTGAAGGATGACTGAACAGGAAGTTCAAGGGCAGGTAGTCACACGTGTGTGAGCATGTGCGTTATTGCAGATAGGTGTAACTGAGCTGGAGTCGGGTCTATACAGTGCATTAACGGAGCCTGGGTGGAAAGCAGCTCTACCATACCCCTGGCTCTGACACTGTGGTTGCTCCTGCCCAGCACCCCAGTGAGGGGCTATGCAGATGTAGTTGAGGTGAGAATCATAAAGCCTGGGGAGGGGAAGTAGCTTTCTGGAGGTCAGAGTGGAGACCAAGCTACTTTAGCCAGCATGATGTTGATAGAATTCAAACTTCAGATTCTATCTGGGAGGTCCTCCCTATGCTCCAGTGCCTTCTCTTTGTTTCAGTTTTCACTGTAGACACTTTCCACTTCATGTGCTTTTCCAAAGCCTGTTAGACCAATTTCAGCAAATCTGACACGGACATGCTCCTTATGACCTTATATAAACCCATTCTTCTGCACTAGTCTTCATATAACAGCAAATCCTCTTTCAGTTTCATTCCCCTTGCTTCCAAGTCAAGGGAAGGTCTCGGCTACCCAATTCTGCCTGCACACACAACATCTTGTCCTTCAAAGCCAGGCTTCACGATCCCATCCACACTGACTGCCTTGTTTACTCAACTGCTGTGTCAGGTTGTGCTTGACTCAATGGTTGTGCTTCCTGTTCAGAGGGGCTTTCCACAGCACAGCACACCATAGACACTCGGCACATTGTGCTAATGTGGAATGCAGCCTAACAGGAATCAAAACAACTGTTCCTGCTCATCAGGGTCTGTCTATGACCATTGTCTGTAAGGCACAGAGAATACAGGGCACATGTCTTCCTCCCTATACACCTCCTCTGAAAGCATCTGTCATGCATTTCCCACATAGCACCACTGCGGCTGACTGAGGTCCAGGTTGCAGGCACCCATACAAGGTTCCTTGTTCTTCCTATCAGTGTCATTCAGCTGCCATGACACAGATAAGGCAGCATTTGAATTTTACAGATATGACAGCTACTAATTAATAAAGTCTTTTTTTACAACGATGGAGAGATGACTTGACAAATTCAAGAATGGGACCTCCCTTGGACAATCAAGTCAGGGTACAGATACCACTGTCTGTTAATGTCTAGCTCTCCCTGGTCACGTTGTCATCACTGTGGTCCTCATGCCCCTAGGATTGCTGTATAGCAATTCAAGTAAAGCATTCTCTGCTGACCTGAAAGCCAGAACTTTGAAGAGACTGAATTTCACCTCCACACTCACTCAGCACAGATTGAGAGTTGGTCCCTCTCCCCCTCTACACAAGAGCATGCCTTTGAGTTCATAGGCTGCCCTTATTTTCTCTCCCTCGCTTCTTCCCTCCCTCCGACTGCTTCTTTCTACCATTGCAAGAGACAAAGCTTGTTTAACCAACACCCTTCTAGGAAGCCCTCCCTGGACTGTCCATCAAGATCAGAATGCCTCCCCAGAGGGGGGCTTAGCTAGACACATGTTATTCACTATTTGTGTTTGTCTTTATCTCATACGCTAAATTCTGATTCATTTGCCAGTATCATTAATCTCTACCTGTCCATTCGCCCTCCATACCTGATAATGATTTCAGCAAAGCAGTCTCAAAGGTACACCTTGTGAAAACTGTTGTTTAGTTTTATTGTTTGTCTGTTTTCTGCAGCAGAAAGGATAGCTGCTTCACAGACTGTAAAAGTGACCTCACATCTAAAAGGGAGAAGAGCCAGAAACACTACAGTAAGAGATGCCACTCCTGCAAGCACTTGCAGCTTCTCAAACCTTCACTTTGTTGATCAGTGAACAGGCCTTCATTTCTTGGGGCCTGTAATTGATAAATTCTTACCTCTGGCTCCATTCACAGAATATCTGAGAGAGTTCTATGTGTAAAATATTAATAAATAATAATAGTAATCATGATGA
Source organism: Cricetulus griseus (assembly GCF_003668045.3). Lineage (NCBI taxonomy): Eukaryota > Metazoa > Chordata > Mammalia > Rodentia > Cricetidae > Cricetulus > Cricetulus griseus. The sequence continues at coordinate 31,658,245 of NC_048600.1, read as the reverse complement.
TGATGGTGGTAAGGAATGGTCACATTACTACTGCTCTTCTTGGATTTAAAAAAAGGGTTAAGAATGAGTCCACAGAAAGATCATAAAAAAAGCAGAGTTATGTACTCTTTGCAAGGAGAAATTAAGTTATAATAAAATTATAAATAAATAAAAATTAAAGCAGTGCTGTGGCTGATTGTTTAATCTAAATATCTTGGTTTGAGGAGAAAATCACTAATTTATCTTCAATAAGTTATTTTACAAATACTAAATAGAAAAATAATTTTTCAAAATACCCCTAAGAAGTCTATTCTACATAACACAAGGCAGCAAGTTCTTTACTACTTTAATTCTTCAGCTGGCTTTAAAACGTAACCTAATCAGTCTTAAGTGAGAGAAAATGAACACACAAGTCTCCACCTGTATCAGAGGCAAGATAGAAGCCATATATAGATCATTTATGGCTTTTATGTAATATGAACACACAACATGTTACACATATCAACTCCTTCATGCTCCATACAACTTGCAGTCTCCAGATTCATTTGATCAACAGGGAAACTGAGTCTCAGAGAGATCACTGACCCCAGATTCCAATATAGAAAACTAGGTTTTCTTGCATCAGCCTGGTGCAACAGATGTTTCTGTTGCTGTCAGGTGATTTCTCATTCATTGAAATACTCTCATATGAAAAACTTTGAACAAACACATGTATAGACAGAAAACAGTAAGCCACACACACACACACACACACACACACACACACACACACACACACACACACGTGACTAGCTTCAGTAGTGTCAGCTGATCAATGCCACATATATCTATAAGTATTTCTGGAACCACATCTACATGGAAGCAAATTCCAGAAATCATATCATTGTATAGTGAAATATTGCAACAGAAACTCCAGGTATATGGACTTTGTCCTTAAACACAAACACAGTAAGTGCTGTGAACAGTCCCCGCCAAATCTACATCATTATTCTGTAACATAGTGAAGATGTCTTAAATAGTTGATGAGGATAAATATAATGTACCGATTGTTGTAAGGTTTTTTTTCCCTCTTTTGCGGGGTCTGCCACCCAGCTCCCAAATGAATCACACAAAGAGGCTTATTTTTAGTTATGAATGTCTGGCCTTAGCTTGGCTTGTTGCTAGTCAGCTTTTCTTAACATAAATTATCCCATCTACCTTTTCCCTCTTGGCTTTTATCTTTTTCTCATTTCCGTAATCTTACTTCCCTTCTTACTCTGTGGGTGGCTGAGTGGCTGGGTGGCTGAGTGGCTGGGTGGCTGAGTGGCTGAGTGGCTGGGTGGCTGAGTGGCTGGGTGCTGCTGGCTGGGTGGCTGGGTGGCTGGGTGGCTGGGTGGCTGGGTGGCTGGGTGGCTGGGTGGCCCCTGATATCCTCCTTACCTTGTTCTCTTGCTGCTCCATCTTTCCTCATTTCTCCTTCCATTCATAATCTCTGCCTGCCAGCCCCGCCTATCCATGCTCCTGCCTCACTATAAGCTGTTCAGCACTTTATTAGACCATCAGGTGTTTTAGACAGGCAAAGAATCACAGCTTCACAGAGTTAAACAAATGCAGCATAAACAAAAGCCATACACCTTAAAATAATATTCTACCACAGCCAATCTAATGTTTTGTTTTGTTTTACTATCTTTTAGTATATCTGTTCCCTACAAAGGAAGACGAGGCACAGGAAGTTAAAAGATGAAGTGTCCTTTTAAGAACAGTGTCAAAGAAAGGTAAAACAGACAGGACACCACGCAGCTGCTTCAGGAAGCCAACAGAACTTCCTCTTTTCCAAACATTAGGCCTTCCTCATCACACACCTCTCTGCCTATAATGACCATAGGATTGCTTCTTATGTAGCTCTAAAGTATTCCTCAGAGCATCTGTGTCCCTCTCCCTTCTGGCAAGTCAATGTCTCTTTGATGGGCATCAGGGGAACCACTGGGCCATGTCATCTTATCCTTATTTCAAGTAACAGTGGCACAGGAGGCTCCATGAATATCTGTCTTCAACTCCCTTAGCCATTTTTTTTTGTACTTTAACACCAAGATGGTGCAGGATTACTGCAAACTCTGGTACAGACACCTGAGCCCCTTGTTTTATGATCTGAAGTCCATGGTGGCATTTACTTGCCCTGTATTCAGGGCTGCTCCTGAAGGTGACTGTTGCATGGAGTCCACAGGGAAGCACCTATTCATATATACAAGCACTGCCATGATTCCATCACTCAACATGAGTGACCAGGAAGAAGAGGAGGAGTGCTTACATGGGTATTCGAGAGAGAGATGTATCTACTGTATAAGACAGAGAAGGGAATAAACAGCCAAGACTTTTGTCTTGTTTTATTTGAGAAAGGGTCATAGAACAAAACTTGATGGAGTCCCAGAATGGATACCATACACCATGGAAAATGAGGCTTTTAGAATTGCATGTATTAATACAGAAAGATGTGGAAAGTAAAGAAGAAGATGTATAGCACCACATAGCTTGATTTAAAATCATACATGTAATGCCAAGGAATTCTAAACCACTATTAATGACAATTATAACTGAGCCAAGTTTCTCCTGGCTCTATTGTTTAAGTCATTTTAATAACTAATTTTTCGATAGTGTGTAAATGTTAATCATGTAAAGAAAACCAATTTTTAAAAGACTTTGTCTATCCAGCAATTTGGTATCGATGTAAATGGCAGCATTCAAAGGACAACTGTGGATGGCAGAGGTCTCCAAAGTAAAGGAAAGTGAAGACACATCTCTCCCAACAAATATGATTTTTGAAAAATTGAAAGCTAATTGTGTAGCAAATAGAAAGCACCTAGCCTGAGAGATTGAAAGATTTCTTTCTTTCTCACAGCCTTGGTGAGAATTCAATTAGTCTTACTGATAAGACTAGCACTGTTCACTTTCCTCCACTCAATCGCAATGAAGAGAGGAGAACCCCAGAGGCCCCAGGTATCCACCACAGTGTCACTATGGGATGGGCAGGATCATAGGAGAGCTTCACATGCCTCCTGCCTGACAGACCAGACAATGAGCAGGCTTCCATCTCAAGACGGATCAAGTCAGACACATGACTGCCAAAGATGTAACCTTGTGGAAACGGTGGCATGGAACCAAAAGGGGCTGTGGGTATGGCTGGATGTAGTGAATCTGGTGTCTGGAGAGGGTATTGATCAGGTTTCTGCCCAGGCAGGACTGACACTTGAGGCACAATTGAAGGTATGAGAAAGGAAGTGGCTCTAAGTTAGAAGACCCAGTACATATGTAAAGCAGCAAGAGGAGAAAATCCAAATAGTAGGGAAAAACAAACAAACAACAACAACAAACAATTGTACTTCTTGGACAGCATTCTCTCCTGGATTTGGCTTATTTCTGAAACTTTTGGAATACAGGCATTGCTTTTATCATTGTAGATATACAAGAAAAAGGCAAATGTGTGAATTCAGTAAGTGTGTTTAGTTGACTAAACATTGACATAAGCATATAAGTTTTAAACACAAAGACCAGTGTTGAAAGAAGTTGACTCAACAGGCCTCATGTGAAGGTGGCCATTGCCGTACCCTGTGTTTGGCAGGTGACACCTAGAACATTACTAATGAAACTACAAGTTTCTATCAGAATGAACTTACCACACTCTGTGATCCTCTGTTGTCAACACAGGTAGGGCAAAGCCCAGCTGAGAACTGAACACCTGCTCCTCAGCTGCAGCCTCTCTGTGACCCCTGTATAGGAGAGAAGAAGAAAACATGGTTACTGGAAGTCTTGTCTAAAGGTCACTAAGCATGGCCAGCTTCCTGGAAACTTGGCCTATCTCAGTGAGTGAGGGGAGACCACACTATAGCTGCCTACCACAACTCAACTGCCTACTATAACTCAACCAAGGCACAGCCTCAGTGACAGGATATCTGGCTCCATTAGCTGAAGGTGCGGTGCTTTTAAAAATAAAGGCACATTCTCTGCCAAAATGAAAGAACCCAGGTCAGGCCTGGGCGGGCTCTCTGCCCTCCTTGTGAAGCCACCAACAAAGGGACCAGAGTCAGAGGCTCAGGACCCCATTGATGGCCTCAGGTCATGAGGTGATTATGTCAAGACAGGCACTGTACCTGCTGCAGAGGGTAAACGGATCATCTATTTGAGAAGATAACAAACAATTGAAAAAAAATAAAAGCAAAGCAACCTGGAAGGATGGAGGAAGTTTCTACTACATCCTGTGTTCTAGGCACACATGAAACAATGGACTATGTGAAGAAAGGACAATTCCTGTGGAACATTAGTTCAACTTTTTCCAGTCATTAGCTAGATTCATTCCAAAGATAGTTACTCCATGGGAGGAAAAAGAAATGTGATATTTTTCTGTATTTCCAACTTTGTGCACAACCCTTATATCCACTGTCTTGTCCCATATTCTGAGTATGTCTACATATATGTGCTTGCGAGTGTGTGTGTGTGTGTGTGTGTGTGTGTGTGTGTGTGTGTGTGTGTGTTTGCACATGTGTGTATGTGTGTGAATGCAAGGATAGAGGTCAACCTCAAGTATCCACCTTCAGGCACTGTCCAAGTAGGCTATTCTGGCTGGTCAGAGTAGCCCCAAGCATCATCTTGTCTCCACCTGCCCTGGGCTATGATTACTAGCATGCAATGACATTCCTGGGTCTTTTATATGGCTTCTGGGGAATCGAATTCAGGTCCTCATGCCTGCAAGGCCAGCACTTTACCGCCTGATCCATCTTCCCAGTCAACTCCATGCCTCCCTATATAAGCCTAATAGTTCTGTCTCAAAGACATGCTGTCTCATTGTGTGCTGTTTTCAAGAATATCTACCTCATAAATTACCAATTACTTTGTTTTAATATACAATTGCTCATTGGTTTATTCCTTAACTGTTCCTTTTATGCTTGGATGACTCAGTGGGCTAAAGGCCTTTCCTGCCAAGTCTGAAAACCTGACCTTAATTTTTATCCCCAGAACCCACTCATATGATGGGGGAAAAGGTGCCAGGTGCCAGCTCCCAGTAATTATCCTCTGGCCTCACACAGGTATCATTACATGTGTGTCTCAAGGCACCCCAAGATAAACAAATACATGCAATAAAATAAACAGGTAGCTGTGAGGAATTTAAGACATTTTAGATGTTGAAAACACTGACTAAACTCCATTACTGAGTTGAGTATGGTGGGCTTTGCAGTTGCCACTGAGTCCTCTGAGTATTTGTGTGTGTGTGTGTGTGTGTGTGTGTGTGTGTGTGTGTGTGTGTGTGTAAGAATGTGAGAGAGTGTGCAGTCTCTGTGAGTGTGCAGAGAGTGTAGTGTGTTGATGATGATGAATTAAAGAAACCCCAGTGAACAGGGGTCAGTCCCAGTCTTATTTTTAAGATTATTTATTATGTATACAGTGTTCGGCCTGCATGTTTGCTTGCACTGCAGGCCAGTAGAGGGCACCAGATGTCATTACAGATGGTTGTGAGCCACCATGTGGTTGCTGAGAATTGAACTCAGGACCTCTGGAGGAGCAACCAGTTCTCTTAATCTCTGATCCATCTCTCCAGCTCCAGTTCCAGTCTTTCTTTAAAAAATAGGCATAAAATTTCAAATATCTAGCTAAGATGAAGAATGGCACTCTTTAAAAGCACATTGATATGTGACACAAAGGTAGGGGTGGATGGAGGGTGAGCTTCAGAAGTAAGTCTGCAAACTAGCTTTGGTTCTCCCCAACTATACACATATTTTGGCTGAATAGTACTTAGTTCAAACTGCCTTTAAGTCGATACGGCTGTGCTAACCTGTATGGATCTCATCCTTTCTAAACAGACCACATCTACAAGCTCAGCCAGCTGGGTCCACCATGTTTCCTGCAGACGGTGCCAGCCAGTAAACTGTTCACCCTTTATCACAACCGTCAGCATTTCCACATAACCCTCAACCTCTTCCACTTCTAACTGGCTATGGAACACTTCTACAAAACCAGAAGGTCCAGTCGGTGACCAGAGGTCAGAAATAGAGACTAGGAGCAAGTCTAGCCAAGGGTCATGTCCCCGAGTCCTCACAGGAAAGGAAGGGTACCAACATGCTAACAGTGCAGATGGCAGACAGTGAGACCCTGAGACCCCAAGGAACTAGCTGCCATCACTTAGCTTGTCAGTGTAAACACTCGGTTTTAATCCTGATGGTTTAACTTCTGTGTATGGCAGGGTTTTTTTGTTTTTTTGTTTTGTTTGTTTTTTACCACCACCCACTAGAGCACTCAACAGAGAAATCTTGGAAAGAACCGAGCAAATGTGCTTAGTTGTTTGGGTCACCTATACCTGTGTTGATGCAGTGAACACAGAAGAGAAAGAATGCCTGGGACCTGATACCTCACCTGAAGTTGATGATCTGAAGCTATTGTACCATTTTAATAGTCTGGGTGATTGTTATAGTAAGCAGAGTTTCATCTGTTTTTGTCACTGTCAGTATTTACTGCTGTGTGTAACATCACACATGGATCCCTATAGTGTACTTTATTTCCACTGCACCTTGCTGCTCTTAAGGCTTATTTAAAATGGTTCACATTGGCTGGGCAGTGATGGTGCATGCCTTTAATCCCAGTACTCGGGAGGAGGCAGAGGCAGGCGGATCTCTGTGAGTTCAAAGCCAGCCTGATCTACAGAGTAAGTTCCAGAACAGCTAAGGCTGAGAAAGAAACCCTGTCTTAAAAAACAATAACAACAACAACAACAAAAGGTTCATATTACATACAGTGAGCTATATTCAGATCCCCACAAAGCCACACATAGATGCCCAGCCTGCAGACATCCCTGTTCATCAGTGATGCAACCAGCCACTCCTAGCTCGGCCCAGCAGTGTGGAGTGTATATCTCTTAAAGCTGATAGCTTCATTAAAAATTAGACAATGTCATTTTTTTTTCTCCTAGAAAATCACACTTTTATAAATTTTCCACTCTTTGACATAAACTACTGTCTTGTTTACTAATTTGTTTTTCTGTATTTTTTTACCTAAGGTTCTTGGTCCCAAAAGGAGACCAGAAAGCGACTGTGACTCCTGACACGAGGCCTGGCAGGCAGCCATAGTGTATCCAACTCAGGCTGGCACATCAGGTCCTACCTCTGCATCTGAGTCTGGAAGCTCATTCTTTGCAAAGTTGTTTATTTTGTTTTTCACTGCTATTACACCATCTTCCCCCACATTTCAAATATGGTGGTTTGGTAGTGGCTCAGTTGATTTTTTTTTCTTAAATGCCATATTTACTGATTTTGACTTCTTTCTGGCTAGTTTTATAGGAGTGAGACAATTTCACACACATCTATGGAAAATTTGGGCTCTGAGAAGTAAATACAAAATATCTGCCAATATATGAACACAGAATAGCTGCCAATGGCAACACCATAAAGCCTTGCCAAGTGGTTCCACCTGTGGACTCCAGCAGCCATCCTTCTACACGATGGTCCATTGATGCCACCCAAAGAATGACAGCAGCCAAATGGGATGACCCCAGGTCCTCTCAGAATGAGTGGGATATAGGCATGATATTTTGCAGCATTTGGTCTTGGGTGACTGTGTGACTTTCTTAGTATTGCCTAAGGGCATGAAAAGGGAAATACTTTAGCTGTGAATCCCATTATGAGTTTATAGAGTCAGAAACTCCCGCTCCAGTCCTCCTACCTTACACCAGCCCCTAAATGAACTCCACTCCAACCTGCTCTAAGTGCAAATGGTGAGGAGAGATCATTTGTTCCCTGGTGAAGACATTCCTCAGATGGATTTGAGATCCCATAGGAGTCAGGATTCATGTTCTGACACCCTTCAAGTGGCCCTGACAAATTCACCATCACTACAAGGCCAGGCACTCAGTCACAAGTGGCAGTACCTGACCTCAGTGTATAGGGATCAATCAGGAATTTCTGATCAATCTGCAGCCTTAGGCATTTTTTAGGTGAACTACATCTCTACCTGAGTGCTTGAGATCATACTGAATGGTGGATGGAACACAAATATGTGGAGAACCACATGGTCAGAGTGGACCCAAGAAGATCTCCTTTCAATGATAAAATGTTTCTTTAAGCATTGGAGTGGGCAGCCTTTCTGTCCCTCCCCAAACAAGGGTGCTCTGTTTGAGAACAACAGCAGGAACCAGTTGTGCTGATTTGGTTTATGTGACCTTAAGGACTTAACTTTAAAGAAATACAAGATGTGTGGTAAAGAGATCAGTGAAGAAAACCATTCAAGTCAAATTCCTAACCATTATCCAAACCAACACCAAGCAGAGGACCTGCCAGCTAAAACAAAGCTCCTTCTCTGCACATGTCCCAGGTGCAAGTGCATACACACACACACACACACACACACACACACACACACACACACACACACACACAATGGGGGGGAGAGTCACCTGAGATGGTGTAGAACAGTCAAGTCACCTGGAGAATCCATGAAACTACCCAATAACCAATTTTAATTTTAGGCATCTGAGTTGACTGGACAAGGTGAAGCCTATATATGAATATGTTTTAAGAGATCCCCAGAGACTGAGGAGATAGTTCAGTTGGTCAAGTGTTTGCCACACAAGCATAAAGACATGAGTTCAGATCCTCAACAGAGACATAAAAACTTGGTTTTGGCAGTAAACACCTGTAATAAATATCAGCAACTGAGAGTCAGAGACAGGAGGATCCCTGGTCAGCCAGTACAGACTAATAAGTGATCTCCAGGTTAAGTGAGAGACGATGTCTCAAAATATCAAGTAAAGAGAGATTGAGAAGGATCCCTGATACCAGTCTCTGCCCTCCATGTGCATAGTGCACAGTGTACAGCGTGCAGTGTACAGCACACACACACACACACACACACACACACACACACACACACAACACACACACACACACACACACACACACACACGCGTAAACATACCACTTGGCTCATGAACATACATGCTCACACAAGCTCCCCAGACTGTCTCAGTGTACAAAATGGGCTGAGAGCCACTATTCTGCAGCTTTCACTGAGAGACCTCTGTAACAAGCAAAGTGTCCTCCACCACAAGAAAGGAAAACCCCAATGACAGTCAAACTCTGTCCCACATCTGTGACCCTGTGGTGCCACTGTAAACCTTCGGGAAACCTCTCAGTGACATTACAACTGACTCACTTATGGGAAATCTCAATGAAGCAAACTTCAGAGCATGCACAAGACCTCAAAACAACGTAAGAAGTACTGTAGCCCAGGCTGGACTTGAACTCATGGTAACCCTCCTGCCTCAGCCTCATAATTGTTGGATTGGCTATTCTTGGGTTTTACTTACAAAGGTATAGTACAGTTCTTTCTCCTGAAGACCACACTAGTGATTTTGTTGATTTGAACTTAAGTTCCTTTATGATATAAAATAGTGTGTCCTGGGCTCACAACAGTGAGATGCTAAACCTGCAATTGTGCGTGTAGTGCTAACACTGTAAATCTCCATGCCCATCATTCTAAAGGACTTAAGCCAGCACAAGCTTGTTCTTGTAAAAAGTCAGAGCAGGTAGTGCTGGCTGCTGAGAGGCAAGAGTTCAGGCCAGAAGGAGGTGGACGGCATTGTACCAAAAAAAGCTCTACCGCAGACACCAGAATAGTGGTAAACTTGCTACTATTTTAAATGGGAAGAATCCCTTCTCTTTTGATGAGTGAGGTCTACATGGCTGAATGAATGTGTGTGTGCTGCTGTGGGCAAGTTTTGGTTTCAGGCTACTAGCAGAACCAGGTGGATGACTTCTGTCCAGATATGTTCGCACACTATTTATTTTGTGGTCCTGGTGTTAACTTCTGCCTAGGAGGAGGAGGGCCTACACCCCAGGTATCCAAAATCATTCTCACCCTCACTATAAGGAGTTGTCTGCATTTTTCTGGAGCACCTCCCAAAAAGAGTAAAACTAAGACTGTATAGTTGATGTCAACACCCCAGCAAGCCCAAGTCCTTTGTGTGGGTGACATATGTGGGGACATTAGAGCCCCTATCTCTGTTGACCTGGCCTATCCTGCCCTACTGCCTTGCTCTCTGCTTCCCCCTGTTGGTGTAGAGTGAAAAGTAGGAGCTGAGTTGAAAATGAGCAAGGAGACAGTATGTCCAGACAAGTGAAAGCTCTGCTGCTGACCTCAGGCAGGAAAGGGGTGGAAATAGGTGCAGAGATGGGGCTGCAGCTGAAGGCACTACCTTATAAAACTCTGTGCATAATTGAAGTCCCAGAAGAACATGCTTACATTAATATTAAAAGTATAGAGTATTCCTGCATTCCAATATCATAAAATCTGTTTTCAGCCTGATATGGCGGCTCACACCTGTCATCTAAGCACTTGAGGGACCGATGTGGATGTAAGAGAGAGGAAAGCACCAGGGTACATTACTGTCACTAAATCTTGTTTTCCGTGAGAACATTGGCAAAGCCGGCTCTCAGGAAATGCTTAAGGCTGCTTAGGGTTAAAACCAAGGAACCAGGAGGCAGACCCACAGCTGAGAGGTCACCCAGAAACAGAGCGGGTGCAGAGGATGCAAGCTCTGCTCAGCGATGCAGCTCCAGAGTTGTGGCTGAGATTAGATGCAAAGGGCCTTGTCCCATGCTTGCTGTGGCAGCTGTGGCACCTCAGGGGGGAAAGTGGGGGAATAAGGACAAGGGGCCAAAATATTACTGATGTGTGTTTTTAGGAGCGTCCCACAGAGAGATCTTGGAAAAGAAAGGGAGTTAAAGACTTTGGAGCAGTGCCCCTGGAGCCCAGCTGTCAGAGGAATGAGCTTTCCCTTCTGACATGCCCACAGATTCTGTGTGATGACACACACTGTCACTCCAGGATGCAGAAGCCAGAGGGCCAAGGGAGCTGGATATGAGCATTGCTACCTTCACATGGCTCAGGCTTCTTAGACAAAGAATGGATGTAAGGGCAGGCAGGAACAAAGGACACCAATATTGAGAAGGTACTTTTTTTTTTCAGCTGTGGCAGAGCCAGCCTCAGCCCTGAGGCTAACCCAACCCTCTTGGAAGTTCATGGATGCCCCTGCTTTCAGCCTGAGGGCATGCAAGAAAGTCAGCCCACGGGTGCTTGACTGGCCACAATGCTTCCTCCTGGCTCACCTTATGTCAGACAATTTCTTTTGACTTTTAATGAATAGGGGAAAGTGTAGTACAAGGTTATGAGAAGGAACTTAGGTTCCTGAAGGCTTGGGTCTAAGAATTCCAGCATGCTGAGGTCACTTCTATGCAGAGCTGTCAGCCTCAGGAGCTGAGGACTACCCACCACCCCTGCTGGGAATCAGATCTTCAAAGAGCACTGAGATAAACATGGGTGGAGAAGGGGGAAGGGAGGAAACCAAGCTTCACCCAGTATCTGCATTCTGGTGTAAAACACAAAATCAGAGTCACATCTCGGGCCAGTAGGCGTGAGGAGACTGGGAACTCTCCCAGAGACAGAAGAGGCATATTGGGGGGCCACAGATGCTGAACACAACCAGCTGCTGTTTTGGTCATGTGACTCTGCTTCTAAAGTTTTTTATTATCCAAGCATGTCCAGGGATTTCATGAGCTCCTATCATGTTCTCAGACTCACTCAGGCACCAGTAACAGCCTGGTCGTCCTTGTTGAATATTTTAGACAGGTTTCAATTTAGAAAGAATGGGGGAAGCCAGTTGGCAAGAATCAAGAGCCTATGAATTTTGACTTGAGCAAAATAAACCCTCATCCAGAATTCTAACTTGATATTCATCCTTCATCAGTTCAGCTGAGGGCAGGAAGCCTTCTCACAAACATTCAGTTAAAGACAGTGAACCAGGGATAGAGAAAAGGGAAGGCAAGGAGACAGCCTTCCAGATAGGATAATCTCTGTTATTACAAATGGAACAGAACTGATTTAAATAGGCTCTCACATTTTATCATCATATCTCTTCTTATCAGCAAGGGTGACAGCATCCAAGTCACAAGGAATCATGAACAGAGGTGCAATGACACTGCCTGGTCCTATGGCATCATTTACCTTGTAAACAATTAATTTATAAAGCTCTTGTTCAAAACCATAACATGTGCATACATAGCATTCTGCTGGATATATAGGATATATGATATCATATCACACATATCATATCATATCATATCCTAGTCATGAAAAAGCTAACTATACAAGTAGAGGAGCAATCTGTGAAGGAACTAGCTCAATAGGGTACAATGGGAACAATACCCTTCCCTGGGCATGACCTCCTGATGCAGGGCCATGTGAAGCCATGCTACCTCTTCATTCATCAGAACATCTGAGGTCTCTGAGGTGGCCAAAGATGAACTCTGGAAAAAGAAGGTTTGGGTAGGGCTTGGCAGGAGCAGGGTCCTCAGGGTTGACTTCTGTGTCAGGTGAGAAAAGAAATAGTGCTTTAGACTACCGCAGGAACAATGGTAGCATACCATGAATCTCAAGGCACTCTGGGAAATGCATTTTTGTTTGTTTGTTTTGTTTCTGTTTTTCCAGACAGGGTTTCTTTGTGTAGCCCAGGCTGCCCTGGAATGGGCATATTTCCTGGATATGTGCCCTGGGACACAACTGATGATTGTGTCCCCCAAACCAAGACTGTTCATCCCTGAACTAGGAGGTGTCAGCTGCCCAAAGAGGAAGCCTGTAGACCAGGCTGTTCTCTAACACAGAGATTCACTCCCCTCTGCCTCCAGAGTGCTGAGATTAAAGGCGTGCACCGCCACCACTAGGTTGGGAACTGCATTTTATAACTTGATAAGTTGCATGCCGTGAAACAACCAAGCTAGATGATGTCTTTCATTGGCACATCCTATTTAGCTGCAAGGCATCACAGGGCAGGTGGATGGGTGGGGGAGCCTTCCCCTCAGGAAGAGAGAGGGACAGTGAAAAAAGACGCTGTCCCATTAGCTCATTAGCTATTTTATTCTCAAAGGGTGGAAACTCAAATACCCTGAGCCAAGAAATTCAGGAACTGAGCAAGGTATGCAAAAATCCAACAGGAGGCAGAAAACACAGAGATTTGCTCCTGCTTTGGAGGCTCAGCTAAGTCACAGCCAGTGGGCACCCTGGGTGGTCAGGGTCTAGAGTTCCCAATATCCAGCCTTCTGGAGCACAGATGACTGATATCCTGGGAAGGCCCACTCAAAACAAATGGGAGAAATATGTGGCCTGCTCATTGACTTCACTTTGAGGGTTTTGGATTCATTTTAAGAGAAGGAATGAAAGTCATGCTAACAGCTATTTCCATTTTTAGTCCTCCCCCTCCTCTTTTTTCAAGAAATAAAAAAAGAAAGTCTTTGTGATTGGTATTGGGATGTTTGTCTGCAATGGGTTGTACATACTTTCTTCTTTTGAGAAGCACTGTCTGGATAATGTCATGATGTTCGTCTGTCAGTCAGGAAAGGGGATGCAGAGTGAGAGTGAGGAGGCTTGCTTGATGTAGTCACTGATTAGCTCTTGGGTACCAGACACAAGGAGACACGTTGACCTGTTGCTGCTGTTATTGGTGTGGTGCTGTGGATTTCCTGGGGCGCCCCTTTGGAGCAGAGCTTGTGGTTGCTTTGTTCTATGGAAACTCCACACTCAGGAGCATTAGAGAGCATTTGTTTCTTCAATGGGCAGGTTAGGCAATGCCAGGATATCCTGCTACTTGACCCACTATGGGCAGGAACATCAACAGCCTCATGGCATCTCAGGGGAAAGTAAATATACCCATCAATTTGGTCAGAGGTGGTACCAACAGTGAGGAGCCTGGATACTCCAGTTTATGTGTTCTTCAGGAATCTTAATTCTTCTGCAGCAACTGTGGTATCCAGGCTTTACAGAGGGGGCAGGCGTTTGTCAGGAATAGTGCCACAGTTATGTCACCTCAGCTTTTACTAAACAAAATATGCCCTTACCACAAGCACAGTGATCCAGGGCCCTTTGCTTCTCTGCTTAATGTCCCTAGCAATGGTGTCATAGCACAAAACAGAAGGAAGGGATTGCTTGAGACAGATGTCCAAGAGGATGGGCAACATAAAGACAGGTGCAAGATGAGACACTTCCAGGTACCCTGTGGGGAGCAGAGCTGCACTCAGGATACTGACCCCACTGCCATAGTCACCATGGTATTCTCATACACTCAGTGCCTTCTGCAGACAACCAAAACATCTGAACTAATTCCCCCAGGCAGGTTTTCAAATCCCTAACCTTCAGCACAGGCATTCCCTCTACCAAGCCAGCAGCTTCCTGCATACCACTCAGAATGCTCCAGTACCTCAGCTCCAGAAGGTTCCAGGGATTGCTCAAGGAAGAACAAATGTGTTGCCTTGCATAGCAGGAACTATCGCCCCCTTCCTCCTTCCTGCTACCATATGAGTGGTTTTCCAGGGAGGGTGGGAGGCTAAGAGGAATGTGGCTGTCTTTAGGAGCCTTCAGAGCAAAGAAAATGATCCCTGGGTTTGGGTGAGGCATAACATCTCAGGATTACCCCACACACACACCTGTCCGCCCCGGCTCTTCCTTCTTCCTCCTGTCCACCTCAATCACGATGTCCACACCACTGGATGGGACAAGAGGAGATGAGAAGAAAGTGAGATGTTTGAGTTAACTCTACAGGGAAGCACAGACCAGCAAAGGCCCATAGGCCGTCCTTAACATGCTCCTAAGTATTCATCCTAACTACTATGCCTGTGGACTGAATACAAGCGAGGTCACAACAAAACCAAGACAGTGGTGTACACACACTTTTCAGTACCCTTCTGCTGAGTCAGTGTGATAACAGGAGCTGTGAGAGACTTTGAATCCACAGCTAAAGGTCTCCCTCCTCTAGAAATAGTGACACAGGAGTCCAAAGACAATGAAAACCTAGGCAATAAACAACTTTGTGTGGAACCATTCCATAAAGCCCAAGTAGCTGTACTCCTCGGCCACACATCTTCTAGAATAATCTCTGAGAATAGGGAATGCTTCCACTTATAAGGAGTGCCTTTCTCAGCTGTCATCAGGGGAAAGGCTATGATGAGATGAGGTTTTACAAGCTTTCATATGAAGTAAATTCTTAAGGAAATAAATCAGATTCTGTATTTAAAAAATAATTGTCTTACATCCCATCATGCCCTTAATTCTGGGATAGCCCAAGAAGGGGACATGTCCAAGGAAGCAAAAATGTAGTGTGTGTGGGGGGCAATCCTACATCAGCCTCACAATTATGAAACTTAAATGTGAACTTTCATAGTACACAAAGCTTTCTTAGTACCTGCAACAAACTTAGCCAGTTAGGGGCAGCCATCATCTTACTTCATCATCAATAGTCCTGTGTTTATTGCAAAGGGTCACGGCCTGTTCAGGAGCAATGCACTCTTCCCTGTGGAGGCACCAAGAATCTTACTGAGGTAAAACAGCCACTGTGGGAAGTCCTGGAGCTGCTCGGGGCGCAGACGTGCCCACAGTCTCTACAAGCATGCCTCTGCTCAGTGATTCACAAAGGCTTCCTGTGGGCGGGTCCCTGTGGGAGCAAGCCTTGAGCTCAGCTGGAGCTCTGGAAAGGGAGGCCCCAATGGTGATTGACAAGTGAATGTGTCATAGGCAGGATCTGGGGCCTCTGTGTGCATAGAGGGTGTGGTGCACTGGGTCTGTGTAGGGAGTGAGGTGCCCTGTTTTATTCTAATGCACAACCTCAGAGCTTCCATCCCCTCTGCACGCCTCCCACCCTTACTCAGCAACCAACACATTATTGGCCTTCCTTCAAGTGAACTAACCATCATCAATGAAGTTGGAAGCTCAAAATCTCAAGTTGCTAGCTATCTAGTTTTCCTCAGTTTTACTTAGAAATGGATCAACGTATCCCTTAAAAATGACAGTAGGGGTTTCCTGAACACAGAGGCTATAGGATACTGCCTTTTCAGGCAATTTTTTCCCAAAAATCTAACCTCACTTACAGCCCAATGTCATTACAATCTTTGCTTGTCATAATCCTAAATTATGTTCTGGCTCTAGGTTATTTTTACTAGCTTACCAATGTACATTGTTCTTTTAATTAAGTTTAAAGAAAAGTGTGTGTGTGTGGGGGGGTGGTAATGTTATTTGGTACAGCAATGCCTTTGGAGTGATTCCCAAGCTGTTTAACCTGGCCTGAAGTCAGTTTACCATTAGGATGTGAGATGCTGAGACAGGCAGCATGCTGTCAGATCAGGGTCCACAGCAAAACAAGATTTGTACACATCAGAAATTCAAAATACTTTTATGGAAATGTTTCTCCTCTGTATAACAACTACTTAGAAGTTATGGAAAGTCAAAGCATATTTTTTTAACCTGGAGATGTTCACATTTGTGTCTACAAGGCATGTGGAAGTGCTGACCAATTGTTTTGTTTCTTGAACAATTATTGGACCTCACAAGAGTGCTATTCCAACAGCTAACTCTCAGACTTGTATAATCAATTTTAAGTAATACGAAATTGTCCACAGACCAATCATGCTGAAGTCAGTGAAGGGTAAACATTACAAGATCTTTCTCCTTATTTCTCATGAATGAAGAGCATACCTTCCTTCTTTTGTGTGAGTGTAGCCACACCCTCACAGCTTGAACAATATACCATAAGTAAAACAGATCTTTCCAAATATTGATAAAGTATTAGTTTCCTCAGTATGGTGAGTTTTAAAGAATTTTATCAATGTCTGACAGCATGGGATGGGTGGCTCTCTTTGATGTCACTGGCTTCAAATTTGTCTTGACCTGCATACAAAATGTCATAGGTTCCCTAATCCCTGTAGGCTCCAGGGACCATCGGGATTAGGATTGCTATAATATACATCCTCTGTCACAGCAGAGATGACTGTGCCCTTCTTCTTGGCTGTTCTTGGTTGCATAGCCCACCTAAAGGGACCTAAGCATGTCATCTTTCTCCTGCTGAGAGGAACTCGAGCCCGTATCATTCATCAGCTGGTATCTGTGAGATAAGCCTGGCCCTGGCCCCTGTTTCCACTTCCCTGTCTTTTCTTCTTATTGACTTCCCTCTTTCCTTTGTCTTCTGGTCTCTCAGCCTGCCTCTGTCTTCCTTCCCTTCCCTCCCCTCTCCCTTCCCCTTCTTTCCTTCCTTTCTTCTTTCTTTCTCTCTTTCTTTCTTTCTTTCTTTCTTTCTTTCTTTCTTTCTTTCTTTCTTTCCCTTCCTTCCTTCCTTCCTTCTTCCCTTCTTTCCTTCCTTCTGTCCTCATTCTTCCTCCCTATAAAGAAACTTCATTTGATGTAGTCATGTTGGAAATTCTCCATTGGCCTTCTGGTATACCTCATGCCACCTAAATGGGTGGTCAGATTAATTTTTCATCATTTTATTAGCAAGTCTTCACCTCACACTTGAAACTTGCCAGGTGCTGCAAGAGACACATCGCTCTCAGCACTTGTTTTTGTTTTGTTTTTGATAAAGAATAAAAAAATGGAAGGTTATGGAAATCTAACCATTCTAAAAGTTTTTCTTAACTGGAATTTTAAATAAGGAAACATCACAGAGATCTAAGTGACATGTAAATATCATGTGTATTTAACCGAGCAAAAGCATTTGAACCTGTATCAGGCACTAAGTTAAATCCCCTTAATACAATTATAAAGATGGTGTGGTTTGGTCATCTATGAATGGGGTATCGATACATGTACATGGGCTCCTCTTTGTACTCCAAACTGTATGTCCACATGGGGCACCACTGCCTTCCTTGGCTGCTGTGTCAGTATGAATGTGCTTCACTAGGGCTGGAGAACATTCCCACATGGAAAAGAAATAGACTCCAACATTCTCTCCACAAAATAGAAACATAGACCCGGCATAGCAAAGTAGAAAGTCATTCTGCAAGCAGATAGCCAAACTAGAGACCCAATGGTGAGGATAAAAGAGAAATTGGCTAACCAATCAGCCAGTAACTGTTGTCTAAATATTCAGAATGTTTTGGACCAATAGATAAAAATCTGCACAGAAATGATGCTGTCTGCTCTCCACTGTGAGTCTGCGTATCTGTGTGCAGTGAGCTTGGAAGCGTGGGACCACTTTCCTTAGAAATGAGGAGGAGGAGGAGGGGCTGCCAGACTTCAAGACAAACTTGACTGAGATGTCAAATTGCAGAGACTGTGCCTGCCACTAAATATGCTGATATATGCACATCCCTGTGGCTGGTTTCTGCTCACAATGAACAATGAGCTCTTTCCATCCTGGAGAGATCAGCAGCTTTATGTGTTCAAATGTCTGGGATGGAACAGAAAGTAGAAAAGGGATCCGATGCTTGAACTCTTATGGAATTGAAATAGGATCTTTGTCTCGCCTAAAACTTTGCTGAAATCAAGGTTGAAAATTAAGATTACAGACATAGTAAAATTCAAGCATAGTCTGATGTGTAAACCAAGTCCTTGAGGGGCCAGTTGATGGCTCAGGGCTGCTTGTAAGGTCCCTTAGTCATCATCAGGTTAAATCTCTTTCTTTCTATCCATTCAGTAAACCATTCAACTTCCATTTCCTGGATCTCTGCTATTACATGGGTAACCAGGCTCACTCTCAGGCACATATTAACATATATTAAAAACAATATCACAAATGGCTGTCATTCATACTAGAGTTTTCAGAACTTCTTTTGTGTCCTATGACCTCTCATCCTTGCAGCAATCTTGACAAGGTAATTCTTCATATTCACATAGTCACAGGTATCACACAAACCACAAATTCAGCTTAATCCCGGGATGGTCTGATAATGGCTTAGCATACCTAAGCTAGAAACCTTCCTTCTCATTGGACACCTCTACTTCCTCACTGAGCCCAGTTTCCATTCTCCCTTCATCGACAAGAGCACCCTGTAGTGTTATCCTTCATGGGGAATGATGTTCTCAGATATTGAAAATTGGATGTTGCTGAGGAGAATCACAACTCTCAGTCTGCATGGGATAACACTACCTTCCTCGGTTGCTGTGTCATCACACTGGTAGTGCCTGAGTCTACCTTATCTCAGCTGAAGACATGCACTCAGGTGAGGAGGGGAAAACACAATACATGAAGACAACACTCAACAAGTTATCCTGGATGATAACCTCCTGGGAAGAGTCATGTGCCTCTAAAAGGCCACAAGGAGGCTACCAACCATCCTAGCAATAGACATGAGCCAAATACGGCTGGTATGAAATAGACATGGGTCTTGATGGTGACAGTAACAGAAGCCACTGGCAATAAAAGTGGTAGCTGCCACCTTGTGTGCTAGAGCCATGTGTAAAAGACCATACTCTGGAAGAGTATGGTCATTGAGTATTGGTGGTCAACAAGGACAGCATCACTCAGCCTGCTGCATCACAGTGGCCTGGCTTGCTCACAGTCACCCTAAGAACAGGAGGCAAAGATGCCATAGTTCCTATCTCTTGAGCAGCACTTTATTCCAGAACAAATATTTGAACTGGAATTACTGAGAGGCAATGAACAAAGAAGATGTGAGACAGGAAACGTGTGTTATAGCAGTACTGGTTCCAGCGGTCATATGAATAAGGAGCTACCATCATACCTGAATGAGAAGAGAGTGAACCACATGGATTATTGAATTTTGAGAGAAGCCTAATCTAGGACAGCCCCCCCTGTTGGTAGGAAGACAGGAAATCCATGTTGTGGAGGTGAGTATACCTGTCATAACACTGTGCTCCAGTGGAAATGTGGCCAAGTTCAGCAGCCCAAAAGATCAGGGGACTAGATGACTAGAGAGCAGGATTGAGGAGACCCGCTACTGGAATGGGAAGAGGGTGAGTCCTAAGGTTGGTCCTAAGGTGGAAAAACATAGCTAAGCTGTGAGGGGAAGGCATCCCTGGTACCCCAGGCTCACCCACTCTGCTGTCCCCTGCACTTTCCACATTCTCTTCCCTTTATTTCAGTGTTAAAGCCCTTGTTCACTTCTTTCCAGCTCGCTCCTGGTGTTGTAGGTCCAGGGAAGTGGGCTGTCTCTCTGATTCTATCACTGCTGACCATAAAGCCTGGGCACACTCATCCCATGACCTGAACAGTCACAGCAGTACACAAATGGACAACATGGCAATGTCCCAATAAAACTTTATTTACAAAGACAAGCTGTGGGTGGGGGCTGGTGAATACCTATAGTCCCCACTAGTTCAGGGTCTGAAATCACAGGCACGACATTTGGAGGAAATGATTGGTCTCTGAAGATGTCATCTGCATCATAGCATTGATATGGTCATTGTAACCTGAACTATGCTGGGAATGGAGTAAAAAAAAAAAAAT
Organism: Cricetulus griseus; assembly: GCF_003668045.3. Classification (NCBI taxonomy): domain Eukaryota; kingdom Metazoa; phylum Chordata; class Mammalia; order Rodentia; family Cricetidae; genus Cricetulus; species Cricetulus griseus. The sequence goes on along the minus strand of NC_048600.1, from coordinate 31,638,030 downwards.
GGTTTCTGGTGTTTTGAAACAGGGTCTTGTGTAATTTAGGCTGTATGTGACTGAAGATGACCTTGAACTTCTGACTCTCCCACCTCTATCTCTAGAGTGCTACGGTTACTGGTGTGTTCTATCGTGCTTGGCTTTATATGGTGCTAATAAACAACTCCAGACTGCACATACGTTCTCAGTGGGACCACCTCCCACCTCCCACCTCCCACAAAGCATATCCTGTGACTTTTGGAGTTTGGACCTGCCTTGGAAATGAAGTGAAGTTGACTGTGAGGGCCACATATCTCTGTCACAAATTTTTCTTCATGTCCATCTAAATTCATCCCATTCTAGCAGAGTCAGAAAAGGTGAAAAGGGCACCATAGGTTGGATTCTCCGGAAGTATTTGAGGCAAATAGCTGAAGAAGTCCCCACTCTGTGTACTTCACTGTTCCACTAAGAAGCTTATTCCTTTTACGTTCAATAGCTGAAATGAAGCCGTCAAAGCAACTGTTGGTTTAAATACACAGATATGAAGGATCTACTTTCCAGATATAGATATCTAAAGATCTACTTCCCAGAAAAAACTTTAATCCAGCTCAGCCCCGCTATTGCAATTATTGGAGCAGCTTTTAGTTTTTTTTTTTTTTTAAAGAAAAAAAAAACACGAAATAGGAGATATTCTTTGTGTCTCAGAGAGACAGGTGCATCACTCCAGCTGTGCTCTCGGAACCTCTGCGGTAGGAAAGATGAGTGGAAATGCCAATCTAGGGTGGGGATCAGGGTGGGACATGGAATCCAGGCCTAGTGTTACTGTACAATCTACTCTACACTGAGCTACATCCCAGCTGTAACATGTCAAGTCCATGGTGGCTTCTGCATAGTGGATTCACCATACTCAACTGAAGGTGACATTAACGAGCAAGAAGACTTGAGCTTTCTTTCTCTGTGTGACCCTGAGCCTGGCTCTGGAGCAGGAGGGCCTGTGGCTTCATACTTTTTCTGCCTGACCCTGGGTCTCGGTCATCTGAATTCTGCATCTATCCTTGCTTTCCACTTTTCAGTATTGGCCCTGGTCAGAGGAAATGCTAAGGACAGAGATGACCTTCCCCTTCTATAGTTCTTTAACATTAATTGCTGTGCTCCTGCCCAAGGCCCTCTGTGTGTTTGTATATGTGGAGGGGTTGGTCTTACAAGGCAGACATGCAAGTATGTATCTTCCAAATGGTATCAAAGGGTCAGAATGAGGCAGAACACATTTTTCTCCCACTAGATAAAAAAGGAGAGAAGATGTGCAGGAATCTGGGCACCCTATGTGAGACATCACACACAGGAAGTTTGAGGCTGTTATGCTTTAGGTATAAATGACTGCTATGTCATGTATTGAAGTCTTGATCACTGATGGTGATATGAGCCACAGGTGGTTGGATGATGAGGAAGATGACCTCATCAGTGGGTTAATCCACAGATCCATGACTAAATGGACTGTCATGAGATGAGCCTGTTTGAAGAAAGTAGGTAACTGGAGGAGGGGGAGTGTGGATCTCTGAAGGGTGTATCTTGTCTTTGGCCCCTTCCTGTCACTCATTTTGCTAACTGGCTGGCAGTGGGGGAGCAGATTGGATCCACCATCACCGTCTGCCAAATGTTTCTGCTCTACCACAAACCTAAAAGCAATGGAGCCAGTCAGGGACTGATACCCGTGAAACCAGGAGCTCACACCAGCAAGCCACAGACAAACTGACAGAGATAGAGCTAGCCACGGACTGACACCTGTGAAACCATGCACCTACACCAGTCAGTCACAGACAAACTGACAGAGATGGAGATAGCCACAGACAACTAAAAGCAATAGAGCCATCAATGGACTGACACCTGTGAAACCACATGACAAAATAAATCTTTCCTTGCTTATACTGATTCCTTAGGTATTTTGTCACAGTGATGAGAAACTGATATAATCTTCAAGTCTATCTCAAACAACTCAAAGCAGGCAGTTACAAGGGGTCTGTGTGTTGTGACTTGTGATTGCTCTCCCGATGGTGACACCACCACGCCTCTTTCTAAATACTAGGGGGTGCACAGTGGTAAAGAGACCAACATAAGAAATTCTCTGCTGAGAGGAAAAGTAGCTTCTTTCCTCATCTGCATGGTTGTAAGTATCTATGATTTGAATGACAATCATCCCCATAGGCTCATGTGTTTGGATACTTGGTCCCCAGTTGTTAGAGCTATTTGGATGAGTTGGAGGAGGGGTGTCACGAAGTTGGGGAGGGTTTGAGGTTTCAAATGTCAGCATCATTCTCAGTTAACTCCTTCTGCCTTGTGGTTATGTAGAAGATCTAAGCTCTCAGCTACCACTCCAGAACCATGCCTGCATGCCATGCTCCCCACCATGATGGCCCTGTACTTGCCTTCTGGGACTATATAACCCCAGTAAACCTTTTCTCCTACAAGTTGCCTTGGTTATGGTGCTTTAGCATAAAACAGAAAAGTAACCAAGACAATGTGGGACAGTGAGATGCCTACCAATAGCAGAGCCTCAGTCACAGCCTCAATACTGAGGTGAGGTCCCCTGCATCTTTTACCAGTAAAACACAGTTAATCAGGAGCACAAACCAAGTCACCATCTACCATGGCACACAGAACTGGCAAACCGTGTCCTGGTCTCTGGGAAGTTATATACACGGCTATAAGTACAAGTCTTCCTTGTGAACACTCTGGGGGAAAGGGATGGATACCATTGGGGAGGGACAGGTAGGCTTTGTGGAAAAGCGCCTTCTTGGAAGGATGATGGGATGTGGATAATGAGGAGGACCCAGGAGTGGAAGGAACAATAGGAGTGTCCAGCACACAGACGCTGGACAGAGGGATCTGGCTCTCAGTGTTCAGTCTTATACGGATGAGACACTGACTGTAGCCTGTTGGGGAGGCTCCCACACCAGAGGGTACAGATGATTGGCAAGTTGTGAGATGGGGTAGCATGAGTGGTAAGTGACAGTCCCAAAGAAAGCGTGGAAGGGGTGGAGGGGATGCAGCAGTTGGGAAGAGCTATTTTAGAGATGCAATTGGCAGGAAGTAGCCACTGACTGGCTGCCAGATTAATTATCCCAGAGAAAAGCTCTGGCCTTGTCATTCAGCCACACAAAAGCTTTCTGTAATTTCCCGTTATCAGGAGAGTGAAGTCATAGGCTCATCACCAGAGACTGTTGTAAGGTGGCTTCTGACCCCCAATGGCCTATGCCACCTGTGCTCCAGGTGGCTCTCTGGTGTCCCCCCATATAGAAATTGCCTTCTCACCCAGAAGGTTCTCTAAGTTACCCCTAGAGAAGCATCCACTTTGCCTGATCAGATTTCTTCCCATGCCTTTTTCTATAGACATCTTCCCTTTTCCTCTGGGATTGTGGCAAATACCACCTCAGTGTTATCCCCATCACTGTCCTGCCTGACAAAATCTCCTCTGAGAAAACAAGAGTGCCCTCTTGGCTATCCCTTGCTACCTTTATCACCATGCTTCAGACTGTGCTGTGATGATCCTCAGAAGTGTTTTTCTTCCACAGAGTATGCAAACTTCCTTGACAAAAGGGCAGTGCTCCATGGTTTTCTTCCCACACACAGCGTTTCCCCTGAAGACAATCTTGTCTAAGCAACGATTTCATCACAATCATTTAGATGAGAGGAGTTGCAGCAGAAATGCCCTGAATACACAGCCAGCCAGAAAAACCAACATAGCAGAATCAAAAAACACAGACATTTAACTACTCCCTCCATCTAGACACATGGTACCTGTTAGGTTTTGCCCTGAAATGCTGGCATTTGGTCTGTCTGATGTCCTGACATCTCACAGTCTCAGCTGTGGCTTTGGATGTGAACGGACAAAGATCTAATTTCAAGATTACTCATGACAAATGAATAACTTGATATTTGGATAACAAGATCATATAGGGCATCAGAAAGGGAAGCTAATGCCAGATCTAAGCTGATAACCTAAGGAAGTAAGACACCAGCCACATTACAGCTCTCCTGTAGCAATGCCCTCAAGGCAGCACCCCTAGAGTTGGACATACACATCTGCACCCATCCTGTGACTTCTGTGCTGGTATAGCTAGGTGTCTGTGTCCTTGGATGAGGCTGCTGCTCCGCATCATCTGATAAGCATTCCCAAGCTCTCCTTATCTAGTGTGGAAAGGGGTTGCAAGATGTGAAATGCACAGTAAAGCCAATCTCAATGGTCGTCTCAGCTGAGAGTCCTAGACCAGCATTTCCATTATAAAGCACATACCAGATGACGCCCTATGATGAAAACACAACCCCAGGGTTTGGAAGAAAGAAGGGGAGTGGGCATGATCCGTTACATTTGTGTAAGCCAACCCTCAGCTATTATGCATGATGGGTGACAAGGCCAGGTCTTAAGAGTCTCATTTCTTTGACTAGAACTGGCTTTTAGACATGCATATTGCAGAGAAAAGAGTAGTGGAGCATGTAGGGAGACAGAAAAGTCTCTGCCAAACACATGACTCATGTAGTCCAGTTAAACCTGTGCTGTGCCCTGATTGCATCCGGCTTGATGGACAGAGGCCCATAGTGAAGTATTTTCTGGCAGCCACACTTTATCAGAAAAGTCTGACTCTTCACCCAGTTCCAATCAGTTCTGCAACACCTTGGGCCATCCGTGAAGAAGTGAGCCTCTGTTCCAGGTGTTAGTGGGCATGTCCAAGCAGGTGACCTTCCAAATTGTGTTTCCTTAGAGTAGTAAGGCCCTCCCATTAGCTCTTGCAATGTGTATGAGTCTTACTGGTCAGTTCCAAGGGCTGAGGATCTGTGCACACAACATTGCTTCTGGGGAAAGGGGTACAATCTGACTGTAAGGAGGGCAGTGGAGAAGAGCCTGAAGCCTGGGTTTGGAGAGGGAGCTGTCCAAAGGAGAGTCTAATGGGGAACAAAGGGTGCAGAGTCATCTAGAAGGCTGGTGTATTTCCCTGTCACTCTCCTACATTCTTCCACTTCGGGTCTGGTCCCTGTCACATGCCTTCATATGAGACTAAGGTGCATAGGGATTGCCGAGAATTTTCACTGCCCACAGTTTTCTCTCTCTCTCTCTCTCTCTCTCTCTCTCTCTCTCTCTCTCTCTCTCTCTCTCTCTCTCTCTCCCCTCTGTGTGTGTGTGTGTGTATCTAGTACATACTTTCTCTGTCTATCAGACATTTTATCTGAGGGTGTGGGACAGAAAAGTAGAAGGAGGGACATTAATGTATGGGAATAAAGGAAGGCTCTGGCCAGAAGCAGGTAGAGAAGAGGAGGAAGATTGGAAAGAAAACAGGTTGTGCAGAAAAGGCCATGTCTTTGTTGCTGAGTCAGCCAGTAGATGAGTGGCTGCTATTTGCAAATAACAAATGAAGCTCAAGAAGTTTGACTTGGAGGTGGATTGAGCTCCAAGGAACAGGGTAGAGGAACTGGAACAGCAATGAGCTTGGAGCCTGAAGAGAATGCATACACACACACACACACAGAGAGAGAGAGAGAGAGAGAGAGAGAGAGAGAGAGAGAGAGAAAGAGAGAAGCTATGCTTATGAAACAAGGTACACCACTCTCTGGAGGTCTTGGCTGATGTGAAAACCAAGAGTCCAACATGTCCTTCCATCCTATATGTCTGAACCATACTGAATCAGTGGATAGCAGTGGCTTAGGAGTTCCTGCAGAGGGCCCAATGCCTGGTCTAGGGGATGCTTGGTTACATTAAGCAGGATGTGAAAACAGATAATTCAGTCCTTTTGAAGAAGGTTTTGCTGACATGATTAAGATTCTTAATTTTTGTGTGTGGTACTGAGACTGATCCCAGGGTCTCCCACAGGTCAGGCAGATATTCCACCATTGAGCTATGCCTCCATCTTATTGCTGACATTTTAAGTCCAGGTCTCTCTAAGTTGCTACACTGGACTCAACATGTGATGATTTTGTGTTGGCCTCCCCAGTAGAGTAGCTGGGATGGCAGGCCTGCACCAATACGATTAGCCAAATAAGCATTATTTTTAAGAATTTATGAGTGTGTAAAGAGGAAGGAATAAAACCTGTCTGATCCTTACTGAGAGATGTGAGGAGGATGCGCTCAATGACAAGAGAATGGGGAGGTGCTTCATACTACTGCTGTGGTCCAACCCTGAAAATACTGAACAAGTGTACTTTTATTCCATTGCTTGTAGAGTCACTTTTCTGCAAGCCATGTATAAAGTTGGTCTTACTTTGAAATTAGGAGTTCTTTCTAAGCTGAGAGCTATTTTGAAACCCACACTGAACAGCTCGCCTACCTCTGTGTCTCAGTAGGCAAGCAATTCTGGGACTCAGCCCTTGCCCTGCTATTGAGATTGTAAAAATCCAGATCTATGTAACATGCTTCTAGAAAGGAAGTCCCAGGTGCACATAGAGATGTGTGGAGGAAAGAAAAGAGTACCTATTTCCATTATTTTATTTCATTTTTACGTGTGTGTGTGTGTGTGTGTGTGTGTGTGTGTGTGTGTGTGTGTGCGCTTCTATGTGTGCACATTAGTGAGTAGGCATGTGGAAGCCAGAGACTGATGCCAAGTGTCTTCCTCAGTTGCTTTCCACCTTAGTTTTTGAGACAGGATCTCTCACTGATTGACTAGAATGGCTGACTGTTGACTCCCTGGGGTTCTTCTGTCTCTGAGATGCATGCCACCATGCTCAGTTTTTTGTGTGAGTGCTGGGGAAATCCAAGTTCAGATTCCCACACTTGCAGGTACTTAACTGACTAAGCCATCTCCTCATCCCCATTTCCATTATTTTCTTAAATTTTTGCAGCTCAGGAGCTGGAGAGTTGGCTCAGCTGTTGGAAACATGGCCCAGCAGTTAAGATTTTCAACTCTCAGAGAGAACCCAGGACCAACTTCCAGCACTGGCATGGTTACTCACAGTCATCTCATCTCCAGGCTGAGGATTTGATGCCCTCATCTGGTCTTCAAAAGCCATTAGGCATGACTGTAATTCATATACATCCATGCAAACACTCACATACTCATAAAACAAAAATAAATAAATCTCCAAAAATGGAACCTGCTCATGGAGACTGCAAGATTAAGGCTTAATCGTTCAGTTAACTATGTAGTTAATAAGCAATAAGGTTAACATGTGTTTAGGTAGAAGTTACAGCATTTTTTAAGGCTTTTAGAAAGGAGGCAGGTAGCAAGAACGCCTACAGTTGTTGCATTCTGAACCTGACAGGGATTCAGTAGTCCTGTAGATTCTTGCAGCCTTTGCATAGTGCCTAGGAAGACTACGGTGTGATAGATTTGGTAAGGACATTGTGACTGTATTCCTTTTGTCTATAGCTGATTTCCTGAGAGTCCTCTTTCATTAGCTTCTTACTATAATGTGTGTCTAGTTTGGACTTGAGTCACAGAGGGTGGATCCTGGTCACTCAACAGTACTGAACTTTTGACCCTGGTTGGCCCCCACTTAACCAAAACTGAAAACACCTATCTTTATGGCCAGCAAATTTTACCCATGCTTTCTTATCTCAAAATGAGAGCAAATCCTGACAGTGTTTGGTTTTTCCTTACCACCCCTCCTGTACGTACAGAGTAACTCTCCCCTTGTTGGTCCTTCTCACTCCTTTCTAGGATGAGATTTAGTTCTCAGTATGCAGAGGGAAGTTCCCTGTGCCACGCTTTGACGTTTTGAAAGCTTGGATGATTTTACTAAATTGGATGTGGATCCTTAAAAACTATCCAATTTAAAATGGATGCATAAACATACGCATACTTTAGGGGTAGCATGTGACATTGATGGGCAGGTGTTCACGGGCTAGGGTTAGTTCACATCCGAGTTGGTTGCCTTTTGTCAAACCCCTCTTCCTGGCAGAAACATTCAAACTCCTTTCTTCAGGAGTTGTGAAATATACAGTAACTCATTCCTGTCTAGTAGTACCAAGGCCTTTGCCCCTACCTAGCCATGCTCAGTTTTTCCCCACTCACTCTTCCAATTTACTTTAAAAGCCACCAGTACCAATGTCCTGGAGAGGTTCCACAACCCTAGTCATGGTCAGGGGTGATGTGAGGGTTTTCTACCTTACCTGGGGCCTGAGTCTCTTGTGCTGTGTCCTTCCCCACTACAGGCAACATGCTCTATGTTTCACTGGGGTACTCTGTGGACATGCCATGTCCCACATGAGGTGCTGATCAATATGACAGTGGCTACATCAGTAAATAGTGGTGTTTATTTGTATCCACAGGTTCGTGCTTGTGTGTGTGTGTGTGTACTTTGGGCTATCAGAATTAGGATGTGGCTTGTGTAATTGGTTTTAATTACTAAAAATGTGTATCTATTAACCCATGCATACCCTAAATACTGCCTCTGAAAGGAATGATAAGCCACAAAGATGGTGGGCTGCTTCACTAAGTCCAAGTCAGTCACTTTATTTGCCTGCTTATGAGAAGAAAGACCCATGGGAGTGATGGAGCTGAGAGAAACCAGGAGGCCACCCCCCAGAGCCATCCCAATATGTGCACCTGTGATTTTTGTCAGAAGGCCTGTCTACCTACAGTTGTCATAAAGGAATGTTTGTCAAATGTGTGACTGTATTTCAAGTCACAGGCATACAGAAGATAAAACTGACAAAGGAAGGACCATAAGAGAAAGCTAATGCTTAGGCACATGGGAGTTTCATGGGGTGATATTTTTTTCTACATGACCAAAAGGCATTTGGTTGTGAGGAAGTCTTGCCATTTCCCTGGCCTCTGTGAGGCTGCCCTGGGCCATCTCCCACAAGAATCCCTGATGGAAGTGCTCCAGGCTTCTGCTTTCCTTCCAGCAGTGGGAATTGGAAGGGGATTTGGGAAGTGGTGGACTCCATTCCCTCCTCTGAGACAATACACAAAGAGATGGTTCTTGAGCTGATGTGGTCAAAGTCACCCCAAGTCTGTGGGAAGCTAGAATGCAACACACTGCCTTCAGCCAGCACCTTCCAAATGGGCTCCAGGTCATGCCAAAGTGAACTACTGATGGAAATTTCACTTTGAAAGTAAAATGGACATGGAACTAAATAAAACTAGAAAGGAAGGCTACCTGTTTGGTACTTGGTAAAAATGCCTTCTGGTGGAAGCTCATAGAAAAATAATCAATGACATGGATGGGTCATTTCTAACATACTGAAGAATTAGCTGGAAACGTACAGTGCACACACAGTTCAGCTGATTGAATCAAGCCAGGCATGGGTAATGTTCTGACTCTTGGGAAGGACCAGGGGATTCAGTAAAGGAAAATATTTAACTACATTCCAAGTCCTGCCTGCCCTTTGATAAACAAAACCTAGGGGCAAAAGCAACCAGTACTGCAAATAAAAGTCAAAAAAGATAGAGGTGATGACAACAATACGTGGCCCCAGCTGCATGTTTCCTAGTCACAAGAGGAAGTGAAAGACAAGTCACACTGGAGATAGGCATATCTGTACAAGGCTGCAAGGATATTTTTGTTTGTTTTACTAGAAACCTTTGTTTTAAAAAGTACATTTTTAATTAAAATATAATTACATCACTTTCCCTTTCCTTCCTCTAGCCCTTCAGTGCCTCCCCTTAAAGTGATAGCCTCTTTTTCTTTATTATTGTCACATACATATGTATATGTATGCATAAATAAATAAATACAACCTTCTGAGTCTGTTTTTGATGCTTGTGAGTACGTGATTTCAGGCCTGACTACTCTGCACTGGACAACCAATAAGGGAGTTCATTCCTGGGAGAGGCTAATTGTCCCTCCACAAGCAGCCATTAGCTGCTGCTATAGTTCTTTGTCTAAGGATGGGACCCCATGAAAATTCCCCCCTTCATGTTAACCTATCTATTGATACTGCTGTTTTGTGATGCTTATGGCCCAAGCAGCCTTCAACTCAGCAACATCTTTACAGCAAAAGGAAACTTTCATCTGCATCTGCTTCACTTTAAAAATGCAAATTATGAGATGATCAGATTCCATTGGCTGAACCATTTCTGACAAACACTCCGCATCTAGTCCCTGGGTTGCTGATGTTTGTAATTCAGGCTATGATTACAGGTTGAGTATATTTCTGAACTTACTCAAAATTGACTAGATAGTTATTGACACTGAGTGTGAGAAGGGACCTGTTGTCTCACAATGGATGTCTACCACTCACATGATCCTGGTGATCAGAGCCTTTTTCTGATCATTAACTCTGAAGCTGAAGGAACAGGTGGCCCAGCCCGTTTGTAAACAGGTGTGCCAACGTGTCTCCGGGGGACTGACATGACACAGCTTGGCGTGCACTGTGGGTCTCTGAGGGAGAAGGGTTGTTTTGGAGCTAACAATATCCCAGTAACAACAAATTAGCCAAAGAATATTTGGGCAGCAAGACCTCCATGGCTTCTTTTAGAATCACAGAAAAGGACACTGGGAGGTTCTGAAGAGCTCAGGGGAGAATTTTATGAATTTTAGTTTAGAGTCAAACATCCCATGAAAGACAAAGGACAAATGAAAATGAGACTAGAATTTAAGTGCTTGGTTAGGATTTCTGATTTGTCATATATGAGCAGCTAGCAGCCGCCCAAACCTCTTGCTTTATGCAATACAATTCCATCCTTAAGAAAAGATATGTGGCTTTCCGATGCCTGCAGCCCTTGCTTTTCCATACTCCAAGAAAATAGAAAGATCAAACTCTAACCACACTTGTCTGTTAGAGGATTTAATGACAGGATTTTAACCCTGAACCTACAGTTCGACCGATGGAGTCTTCAGGATGGCAAGGTGGAGCTCCTGTCAGAGAGTCTAAATGCCTGACCAGCTTATTTGAATTTTCCTCCTCCTGCTGCCAGAGGCTTCTGTAGCCAATGGCTCTTCAGCAGGCTGCACAGTGACAGGGCAGCTCATACTGTACATCCAGCAGGGATGGTGGATAGCCCAGAGGTCTGTCTGTCTGCTGGAAGGCTGGGCCTCAGTTAGCAATAGAGACATTAACCCCGCCCTATCCCAAGCTGTTGTTGATCCCTGCTACCCACAGCTTTAACATGTCCAGAAACCAAGAAGCAGGCATCTGACATTTACCAATATTCCTTCTTCAAAACACCGTTCTGTTTATTGTCTCATATTCTCAAATGAGAAGAGGATTGTCACCTTGACTCTCTACCCGATGTGAGTGGAACCATGGGAAAGAAGACCAGCTCTCTAGACCCACAAAAAAACGCTTGACTTTCAGTTCTAGCTCTTAGGAGAAGGGGGCACACTCCAATATGTAATTAATAGAGAAATACAGTTGCACGATGCTATGCATTTATGCTAATATTCAGGAAGACCACCAAACTATTCTCCACCCAGGAAAAGGAAACAGGGGTTCGGCCCAATCTGCTTAGAGCAGAAGAGTAAGTAACTATTTTCAAATCTATTCAGGGGAAAGTTGCCCTGCGGGCATTATCATCCCCTTTTGTCAGCATCTGGGCAGACAGATAAACAGATATTTAGATCCTGACTACCCACAGAATGCCTCCTCTCTCTTTCTTGGCTCTGCACACAGTAGGAGTGTAAGATGTGTGCACTGCATAGATTTTCCATTAGTGGCATGAGAGTGGAGGGAGAAACTGACTTTAAGAAGCCACACTCCTCATCTTTAATGTTGACTATGTTATGTTGCTAGGAGAAGAAACTGAAATTAAGAAGAAGGCTGCCCGTCATGGCTGATGACTGCTAGTAATCTATCACTGAACTTTCCTAAGACATAGAATTTAAAAATACTTAGCAAACTTGCCCTGAGTTTCAGGGTAGGGGAAGAGAACAAAAGGCAGGCTGGCTGCCAATCAGCTGATCAGTCCCACTGGACTGAAGACATCTCCCTGTGTCCCCTGTCTTGAGCCTTGAGCAGTTCCCTCGAGGTCATGTGCCCCAGGGTCCCCTCCATCAGCTTGGGGGTCTCAGTGTCAGTCTTAGCTGCTAATCTGTTTCTACTTTCTTGGGCACACTTGATCTCAGGAAGTGTTCAAACAATGAAAAGGATGGACAGGGTTAAATTCATAACAGGGTACTTATTCACACCACATTAGCCATGGGAACACTATAAGTAGGCATAAAATTTTATTCCTGTGATAATACACTTCAAGCTCTAAAAAGATCCTGTAAAGAAAAGAATGTCCTTTAAAAGAAAGAAAGAAAAAAAACCCAGCCCAAACAAAACCAGTTACTATTGAGACTAACGATGCTGCATCGTAGAGATTAGAAGAACTATCAATGCTGATGGCAGTCTATAGAAAATGTGGCCAAAATAGATGTCCATCCCGAAAATGCAAACAATTGTGACTTTTCCTATTGACTACTGGAAAGCCAGGAGCCCAGAGTTCCTCAGTGTAATACACAGAGCTGCCTGGCATTCCCAGGTATCTGCAAAGCACACGTGACCTGGGTCATGGAGGAAGCCGGCAAGTCTGTCTGTAGGAAGGCTTTGCAGGAAGGAAACCACGACCAACTGCCTTCACAACACGGTGCAGGACTGCCCCATTCTTACCACCTCTCTGCCCTGTAACAACCCCCTGACTCTCTTTCCTGAGATGGGTGATGAGAAATGCCTTCCACCATTCCATCAACAAACAGCTGGATGAATGCCAAAGGACCATACATCCTGGTCTGCCATGCCCTTTTTAATCAACTTCCTAATTAAAAAAAATGCCACACTGGCATGAGGTATGAAGGGAGTAGGCTTGGAATATTTCATGAAATAGCATCCTCTCATGCTGGAGTTGCTGAGGATCTGTACCCTTACAGATGTTTACGAGTGTTCCTGCTGCAGAGATAGAATCAATTTGCTTGCGCCTGGCCCTCAAGACGTATTAAATTTATCCTGAAGGAAGCTGGCTTCTGAAAGCTCTTGCCCAGATGCATTAGGCAGGTGGGGGTTTCAGGGAACCGGAGGGTCCACCAGCAGATGCAGCATTGATTTCTGAATGTTCACACTCTCATAGACAGCTCCAGAGCAGACTCGGTTTGATGGCTCTCTATGGGGTGCCCTGCAGACTGGATTATTTCCACCACCAGTCTGGCTAGCATTGTTTCATGGCGACAGTGCACTGTGCATTCAGTTTCTGCTCAGATGGCACAGGGTAGGGGAATGTGTGGACCAGGTTAGGAGACAGCCCCGATTTAAAGTCAGCTTTGGATTTAAAGTCCCCTGCCTACAGGATTCAGGGACTTAGGAGCCCCCAGAACTGAGGAGTGGTGCCGACTTTTCTGAGTGCAGATTAGAACACACTACAGTTCAGACAATGGCTGAGGTGCTACTCAAGGCCATGTTGGAAGTGGAAATCCTGCAATGAAAATCCTTGCCAGTGTACCAAAAGAAGCACCTGCCCAATAAATTATTCATCCCTGAGTTATTTGATTTAGAGTTCCGAGCTTGACACTCTACCTGAAAACATCTGAAGTAAATGGTCAATCGGGGTGATTTTCTCAAGGCAGTTTGAGGGAGTGTGCTGCCTAAACCACCGGACTTCAATAAGAGGCAGACAACATATAGTATAGAGTCACAAAGTTCTTACAACTGTATTAATGAGTACATACACACATCTAAGGCAGGTTTACATGATGCACATATTAACCCAACGACTCAAATATTATAGCCTACACACAACACTTTCACCCCAACAACCTTAAAAATATACATGTTTTACACTTTGAAAACCATGGAAGGGCTCAGCACATTCTCTTTAGTGTGTGCAAACATGACGGCACCGAATTTTAAAGAAAATAGGGTCAAGTGACATTTTGAAAGAAAACTGTTGACTTTTCCCCCCTGTTTGTAAGCTGTAGGAGCCCTATAGGCAGCACACTTGGCACAGGGCAGGGCTCCTGAGATGCAGATCCCCCCAGTGCCACCACTGCCCGCAGAGCAGCTAAGGCAGGCACCTGGCATTTGGAATCTCATGGATGAATTACATGATTTAGCTATGGGAGATTGCAATCTCTCCAAAGTTGATATTCAACCTCAGAGGAAAAGTTAAAAATAAATAAAAATAAAAAAGTCCCCTTAGAAATATCACATTTTCAGGCTGACTCACATGAACATATTTACAGCTCTCAGGGACATTTCATTGTCTTTGGATCAAGCCCTTATCAACGGCAAGGAGCCTTGAGAAGTGACAGGACTGCAAGCGGCAAAAGTAACTCCCTCAAGTGGAAACTCCTGTGACATAATTGTTGCCCTTAAAAAAAAAAAAAAAATGGACTTCACCTGTGAGAGGCAGCCAGGCACAAAGGAAGCCTCATGGAAGTGACACTCAAGGGTTCCCTGCTTCTAAATGGCCAAGAAGAGGTTAAAAAAAAAGAAAGGCTGATGTGTGCTCCAAGAAAGTTATAACCAGAAAACAAAAGAGTTATTTTACCCATAGAGATGGGCTCAACTCGGATAGGAAGCCAGCATGGGAGGAGGAGTGCAGTGCAGCCTCCCTCTAGATAGGAGTACATGCATAGGAGAACTCTTGGGTATTCATTACTTTGGACTAGACATTTAAAACCTGAGTCCCCTCCCCCCATTCTAGCTAACTAGCTAATCTTAAAAAACGCAATAGGAAAAAAATTTGTATATCCATATGCATTCATAGAAAAATAGAGAATTTTCCTATTATGCAAAATAATACATCTTAATGTGAATATCCAGAAACTTGCAATTTGACCAGGAAAATGATCAGAGACAAGTTCTACATGACAGAGAAAAGCCTGCTTCCAGCCTGTCACACCTGAGGCTTGGGTTCACTGAAGGTATTTGTGGTTTTCAGTTTTCTCAAGGCATGCTTTTTGAAATAGGACAAATCACACCCACCCACCTCCCCCAAAAGTTGTATTTTCTGTCACACATTCACTGTCATGTCTAAAGTATAGCAAACAGTTGGAGAAAGCTTTTTAAAATTCAAAATGAAATCATAGCATGCACCAAAATATCCATGAAACTACAGGAATACAGTCAAAAGATCATGGTTTCTACTGAAGTTTGACTTTAAAAACAAACTAAATAATTAGGTCAGTTAAAATGTAAACCTTTCCCTCTAAGGAGGCTAGGAATCCTTACGACAGGAAAAGACTTCTCATCAGTGACTCCCCACTCCCCCCCAAGCATCTTGAATTGAATTTTGAAACACCCATGCTCCATCCAGCATGGTAGTCCCAGAATTATATAAGAAATCTGTGCCACTGTTGACAATAGAAACTCAGGGCTCCAGGAAGCTTCATTATTACTTATGAACTCAGAAAACTGATTTGAAAAAATCTCATTTTTTTCTGAAAAGAACTCAGTATCAAAGGTTGTACTCATTTACAATCCCCCCTCCTGCATCCTACAGACCTACAAAAACATCAGTTCAGTTTCCACTGTCCCCAATAAGTAACTGGTTAAATGAGGCTAAATCTCCTTCCAGCTAGGAAAAATATATACTAGTCAAAACTAATTACATCTGGGCTTTCATCAAAACAACATTTGCTAATTCTGCTGGTCTCCATACACTGTCCCAGAAAATATTAATTGAACACGTTGAATAATGGCTGCTGTAAATTTCTGAAAACACTAATCTCTAAACAGTTAATTTTCACTTCACACTTATGCACGGAAGATGGATGAAGAGGCCACCCCACGCACCAGCAAAAAGACTATTCTTTTGTTACTGCCCTTAAGAGTTGAACTTTGCTCCACTTTGGAAAGCGCAGCCACGGCTCCAGAAACAACAGGACATATTTACCTGGAGGGGATTTCAAAGAGAAACCTGAAGAATGGATTCTCTGCGCCTGCAGTCCCTCTCCGCACCTTCAGCTAAGCCAGCCTCTGACAGGCAGTCGTTCCCACGGCAGCCACCCCTGCCTTCCATCTTAGGGACTCACCCAGAAAATTCTCCAGCCTGCTCCGCGACTACAAAACTCTTCTAATGCTTTTGAACGCCCACCATTTGTTCTCCATTCATCCAATCAACTTCGAACCGCGCATCTTCTCTCTATCGGCGCGCAGACACGGGGCCACTTCTCATCTGTATGCTAATTATTTTGCCACATGGACAAAAGTAATAATGCTTTCAGACAGGAAACTAACAGGCCTGAAGTCGAAGATGGAAATTAATAAGTTGACACCACTAAACGCCGGGGAAGACGGGCATGCGTGCAGAGCCCTGCCTGGTGGATGCGGCGCAGCCTCCATCAGCAGGCAGCAGACAGACGGCCCTGGGCCGCCAGCACTGCCCAGGCTGCGAGCATCAGGCACAGGTTTCCTTAGAGACCACATCGCTGCCGCAGAGGCACACCGGGAGCATCCTGCTGACTTACCCCGCTCGGGCTGCAGTCCTTTAAGCAATACAAAACGCAGCCATTTCCTCAAACTCTAACTTCATCGCTCATCTAGATTCTTCTCAACCTAACAGCTGTGAGTTAAAACCAGTAATTTCTAGCCTTCCTGTTTACTAGGCTTTCAGCAGTCAGGCAAGATTGGGATGTGTGCTGTGTGCTTCCTACACTGTACCCACAGGCCTCTAAATCTCTAGAGCAGAGTGTATGATGTGCAGTGCTGTATTTAATGTAATAGATGAGAACTGTAAATACGCAGGCTGGCTTGTTGGCTGCTACCCGCTAGGTGATGTGTCTCAGAAAATCTCCCCTATCTTTGACGTTATGGTAAATGCATATCGTGGTCCAAGAAAACCTCACCAAAGTCAGCAGAACCTTGGTGTTTTCACTGGAACTACGGCTACACATCAAAACAAAAACAGAAAAGCACCCAGGCCTCCCTGCCACTTCTTCAGACGGGAGAACGGGCACCAGAGAGTTAACGAAGGGGTTCCTACAGAGTCCCTGGCTTGCCAGCCACATTACATTATCCCATCTCGGCTGCACACGCTCTTTTTTTATCCTTTTCCTTTAAAACAAGAGGCAGAACTAGTCTCTGAGTAACTTTCAGCATCGCCAGCCCATGATACCAGTATTAGTATCACTTGAAGAAAACAAAAAGTTTATTCCAAAAAAAAAGACCCAATAAGATGCCAAAAACACAAAAGAGAACACAGCTATATGACTTTCTGTAGCATTTGTTCTTTTTATTTTTTAAAATTTTTTTCTAAGTGCTGATTTTATAAATGGCTACTTAGACAAGCAACAAATGCTTTTCTGTGGTAGTAGTTGCCCGCCCCCCATCTCACCATCCTCTCAGCACATTGTAAAGGCACACTAAATCATAAAGGCTGCTTAGTACCTCCCTCCCCTCACCTGGAAGCTACCTCGAATATCCAGAGTCCTAGTGAGAATAACTCTGGGAAGATTTCAAACCAGCAACCCACAGGCATGTTTACCTGAGGGGCAGCTGTGGCCAAGAGAGTCTATTGTTGGCCCTTTGTACCCCAAACCCTGCCATTCTTTCATAGTGTGCAACCAAACAAGAGTGGAAGGTGTCCAGGCAGGTGGAGAAATGGCTATGGAAAGTACTTAAGAGACTATCAGAAATCACTCGGAGAGTTGGAAGCTGTAGCAGCCAGGCAAATAAGCAACCACATGTCACCTTTAAATGAAAGGGAAGAAGTACCTCTCTCTGCAGAAGAGTTGGTGGCCATCAGCAAGTCCTCCTCAGCAGTCTGTCTCACTCATGCAGCTCCTCAGCTGCCATGGAGAGCCCCAGGCACGTGTGGTCACAGATCCCTCTGTGTTTGCATTCCCTCCACCCCTCCCATCAGGACCGCACTGTCAGCCCCGTGCACAGGAGTGCAAGGCAGAGCCCACAGATCAGCCACTGGGGGCCTCCATAGGCACAGTGCAGACTGGTTTCTGAGGGAGACTGACTGACAGCAGTCCCAAGGTCCCAGGAACACCCTCCTCTTGCTCTCAGAGGTAATTCCTCTGAAGAGCATGTGCCTGGCGCCTGGTTACTACACAGGATACTGTTGGCTCCCTTTTCAGTGCTCTCCACAAGGAGGCTTGCTGGGGACACCCAGTGCCCCTCCATCTTCCCACAGACAATGCACTGTCCACTGCCATTGGAGCACCTCCCTCCCCTTGTCTACTCCCCCAGTAATGCTCACATGGGCCTTTCTCTTTCATAGAGAGAGCTATAGCATTCAAAGCATTCCCTTCCTGCCCAGCAGCCTGATACAGCAAGGTTGCTCAGTGTCTCTTTCATACAATACATAAGCATGTATGCATTCTCTCTATCTTTCTAACACCTGAATTACATTTCTCTGCCATCTCTGATTACTTCTGCAGATACCCTGAAGGCTCATTAGAATGTCAATGCTTAAAAAAAAAAACACTTCATTGTCATTGTGTATGTTGGAACAATGCAGGTGTGGAGGAGACAGAGACAGGAGAGAGGGGGCTGAGAGATAAACAGGGGCAGAGTTAAAGAGAGGCCAGGAGGCCAGAGAGAGAGGGAGAGAGGGTTGGAGGAAGGAAGAGCGAACACAAAGATACTTCAAATTGAATCACACAGCATTGAAACACAGCCTACTGATGGGAAAATGTATAGTTGTTTCCCCCCAAATCATCTGATGTCAGGGGGAAAAAACAGCACACAATAAATGACAAGAAGTACAATCCTTAATATTACTCCCAGTTCAAATTGTGAACATTTTAGGCAATATATTAATATATGGGTTATGCCAAATTAAAGTGCTTGCTAAAAATAATAGCTGTATATGTTATTTATATACCACCACCGCCACCACCGCCACCACCCCACACACATACCAAAAGAAAACACACATATACCACTTTATTCTTTAAGTTTGTGGTATCAGCTATGTTTAGTCTGGAATACATATAGATGGGTGCAATTTGAGGCATTGTATCATGCAGAGGGATGGAACTTAGCTTTGTGAAACACATATTAATGTTTTGCAAGTTTTTGTTCAAGTTTACCTCCTATTACTCTTATCAAGGAATGCTACCCAATTTTAAAAGAAAAGAGAGAGAAGTTCTTAAAAACATGAAAGGAAACACTGAGCACTGCAGTGAGCTCAGTTATGGGGTGATCTGCCTAAGAGCAGAGCAGCCTGGGGCTGTCTTACCTGCCACTCACTTGCTTCCTGGACACGATTCTGGGGGACTCTGCAGACTTTCTAGACAAATATTAGATGCATTTGAAACTCTAGATATTGATTAGAAAACATGGCCCTTGAGGAAAGTGGGCAGCCAGTTGAGCTCAAGTTCAAGTTCAGGGCAGATTGCTTCCCTACCAAGGTAACCTCATTATTTTCTCTTGTTCCATGAAGTGGATTTTTTTTAACACAGGAGTGAATAAAACTTGAAGTTGTTTGGAATTTCAAGTGTAGCCACTGAAATGCATAGTAAGTAAGCAGTGTGTTAGAAGGGATAATATGTATTTTTTAAAACAACAGGTTTCCATCAAAGTAGATTGGCTTTCAGGTAGACAAGGGATGTCTGATTTAGACATGTGACATTTAAAATATTATTTTGTTAGCAAAATTTCCCTCATATATAATCATCTTTTTAAAGTTGTACATGTGGTATGTTTCTAAATACAGCTAACAAAGCAAAAGGATAATCAGATTACATATTCATTGTTTTAAAATTCTATGTATAATAGTAACAAATTGAAAAAACTTAAAAAATTAATATTGGAAAATAACTTTTATTTAAATTTATTTTTGAAAGTTTTTGAAAGTGAACAGGTATCATGGAGAAGTGAGATAATTTGCAACAATGACTAAAAGTCAAAAATCTTCAAAGAGTAAATATTAAATTCAATTGGCTATAAAGCATGGCAGGAATAATAAAGGTGCACATCAATGAGCAATGACCCCCTCAAGCATAACTACATGCTTTTAAATCGAGTTCATACAGCTACATATTCCAAAGAAAAACTGTAGGCTCATGTTCCTTTAAGAAATTTTGTGGATCAGTCATAAGTGTTCTCAAGTTATTGGGCCTCAACCCTGGCCTCAGCTTCAAACACAGTTCCATGAAGCTGGCATTGGTTGTGGCTCTGGGTGCAAGTTTCACTGCATAGAAATGTTCCTATGATGTGTACTTCCTGGCCTAGTGTAACCCTGGCTCATCTTTTCAAAATATTAAGTTGTATTAATAACCAGACACAATGAGGTAAACAGTGTCCGATTCCAAAGTAGTAATGTTTGTGGTTTTAGAGCCCAAAATCACATGAGTTATTTTTGGCAGATTCATGTGTCTGATATTTATAAACATGTACATGTACTAGCAGCTGCAATGTCTTTATAAAATAATAATAAAAAAATCAGCTACAGATCTGGACTGCCACCATCTTCAAAACATCCAATTGTGACCATAAACACCACTCGACTTCTACCTCACTGAGCACTGTCATTAAGGTGATGAAAGTGAGAGCCATTTTCACATCGGCAGTGAACCTGTAGGAAGTCGCTGCTGAATGCAATTGCTATCTGCCATGGACAGCTCCCGGTGCTGAAAGGAGGCCAGGAAGCCCCATCACAATGGCTCCCTCCACCAGCCTTTGAAAAATCACAGCAAACTGAATGGGGTGGAAAGTGCTCAGCCTGAATAGCACTGTCTACAGAACAATGGCGGCCAGCTCCAAATCCTGCTATAATCACATTAATGAGATTAATCAGTGAATTAGCAGCAGTCAAATGTCAGGGAGGCAAGGAGGAAGCCAACCAAGATGGTGATTAACTTTGGGGGGGGGGAGGAAATCAACTGTGCTCTGTCCGAGGATTTGCAGAACTTGACAGATCTGATTCACAAATCTGAAGGCTGAAGGTAGAAATCAAAAGGCGGTCACACAGCCCTTCAGAGCACACTGTGGATCCAGCCACCACCCTGCTGCTAGTCTGCTGAGGAAAACATGATTTCAGGAATCTGGACAAACTGCCCAATTTTTGCAGTTTGAGGCTTTCAACTGTGTAACTAACATTTAATATTAATTTATTTTCCCCAAACTCAAGCTAAAATATATTTTAAATGTTTGATTAGGAGAAGGAGGGGTCACAGCAAGAGTTTTAAAAAGTGTACCAAGTATTTCTCCACCATTCAAACACCCCTGCCGTGATCTATTATAAACAAATATTATAATATATAAAATTTAATGTTGAAGTACAACTTTAAGGAGAGTTTTAACCAATTGACTTCTGCACTGAGGCAATTTATGCATAAATGGTCAATCGAGGAAGGAAAACAATAAAGTTCTTTGAGGGGGATGGATGTTGCACAGTTGTATTTAAAACATCATCAACACTGTGGGCTCAGAGTTTTTTTGGGGGTGTTAAACTTACAGGAATCCTATGTACTGTTTTCAGAAGGGAATTTTGAATAAAAATTTGCATTTTTAAAGTAAGCGTGTATCTATATATTGGTAAAACACACCTTACTTTTTTCATTTCAAAAGCTACCTCACTTTTATGAACTTGAACAATTAGGAAGACTATTTTATGCTCATGAAGGTGTTGTGGGTGCTTTTGTCTGTGGTGTTAGTAAAAAGTATAAACACTTGAACAAAAGAGTTGTTATACAAACTGCTTTATCCTAATTAACTAAACAACATAATGATGTATAATATATATAGTCTCAATTGTTTAAGAAATGTGTCTAAATGTGACTAAATTAATGCTAAATTCAAACTCCACTATATATTTTGTATCTTTCACACTCATGTGAATATTTATACTATTTATTGTTTATTCAGAGCTATCTGGAAGCAAGAGTGTGAGGATTCAACTTTTTGTTTATGAGGTGATTTTTTTAAAAACCACATTTCTGTTATAAATTAAGTACTATTTTGTTATTATGAACTTCAAACGTTGAGGTTATTGTTAAAAGTCTTTATTTGGTTTTACCAGTTTAATGAACATCAATCAACTTTTCTTTTTATAATTAGACAAACACAACAGTGCCTCAGGAGTAGCTAATATTCCCGTAGCCCTTGCATAA